>NW_027116712.1:378391-395880 GCF_000696795.3 Halyomorpha halys | reverse complement strand
AACAGCTTTAAAAATGCAATGTCCTACCTATACTTGCGTTGATAAGGAAAAGTCGGCAGTCAGTTGTTCTGTCTATACATTACACCTCGTTACACACTGTTGTGTTGGCACACGATCAACGCCTCTTGACTCGTGTTTCCATCATTCAACCGCCTCAAGTATATTTATCAATGTCTCAAGCTCCAAACATATGTTCATCGAAATGTTAACTGACATATGTGTTAGTGTCAAAAGAACAAATAATTGTTTGTTTCAGGTGGAGCCAGTCTGGTCGGTTTCCTTGAGTTATGTACACTTTCTACTCAGAACAGGACAGAGGGCTTCATGAGATTGTAGTGTCACATCTAAATCGTATTTTTGTTGTTGAAGACAATGGAGGTTGAATAAGGGCATGGAAGTTGCCGCTACACTGGTTATGTGTAGAAAACGCTCACTGAATAGTTTCCGAAAGTTATTTTTATTTATTTATTTCTTTTTTACAAGTTCGGGGCTACTGCTCTTTTGAAGGTCATACTGATGATATCCTCATGGGTGAATTTAATCGAAAATGATAATTTGCTCGATCACTGGACACTAATTCTACTATAAAAAATATTTTACAAGTGATAACTTCCCCAAAAGACAAATGTAAAAAAAATATTGTTCATTGAAATAATTATTTGTTAATTTTTGTTCCCAAAATTTAAGAAGACAGCCACTTTCTGTCTATCACACAAGTCGACCGAAAATGAAAAATAATGTTATAGTTAATATCCTTTTGTTTAAAAACAAAAATCTTGCATTTTATTAGTACTAGGGGGGGGTACCGGCGGAACAACCTCCATTTTACAAATTATACAACTGTTCATTAAATTGTACTACTCATTGCTCAAAATGTATAACTGTCATTTACATGTATTATGTAATTCATTTTTTTTTTGTTGAACTTTTTTTTTGTTTTTCATGTTTTGTTTTTTTCAATAGAGTGTAATAAATATAAATATCTTGTGCTTCCTTTTCTAACTATTCAGGCTATAAATTTTCAATTCGCTGAGAGTAAAGTAAAATATTAAACGACGATCACTAAAAACATTTTATATAACAGAGAGACTAATTATTGTTATCCAATAATTGGGCAGTGGTTAAATAATTTTCTAAATTTAGTTAAACCATTGGCCTGGATGGCTATGGTTTCATAGTCATGACAAAATTGTGGGCACCATAATGGGTGCAAAACTTATTTAAAAAAAAATTTTTTTTTTTATTATTTATTTATTGTAATTTACAACAGTACAAAATAATACAATAAGTAAATATGTTGTATGTTTCATATACACTTGAAAATCTTGGGAAGGAACCACTCATTGGTGGTACTTCAAACATTAATTTAAACTAGAAGGTTCCGTGGCCATCTTCTTTTTAGACACCTCGGAGGATTATCAGGGATTGTTAAGGATGAAAGATTAAGAATTAATGGGTTAGGATGGTTAAGGAGTTTGGAATAAAAAGACGCATATCTGTTTTGGGTCAAATCTGCAACGAATGGGATGTTAAGGTCTTTATGAATGAGTTTATTTGGAACGTAATAAGGAGCATCAAGGATTTTACGTAGGATTTTGGATTGTAACGATTGGATGCGGGAAGAATTTGATGGTTTGGTGGAGCCCCAGAGCCCAATTCCATATGTCCAAATTGGTCTGATTATTGTCATGTAGATCAGTCTTTTGTAATGAATGGGAAGTTTAGAGCGTTTGTCAAGTAAGTGTTGTAGCAATCGGAATCTACGAGCAGTTTCTTGTCGTTTGAGTCTTGTGTGTGGATTCCAAGTAAGTCTCTTGTCAAGATGGAGTCCTAAGTATCGAATCTGTTCAACAGGTGTTAGTGCTAAAAAAATTAAAATTTTATCTATCGATTTTTAGTTCAAGCTTTACTTGATGGTGGTTTCACCCATGAGCTAACTTAAGGGGATTCAGAAATTTTTAATTTCATTATTTTTAGTTTTGGTCAAATAATTAAGCCATGGAACAAATAATTAAGTATTAATTTAGTTTAATAGGAGGTTAAGAAATAGATTAATCAGTAAATTTGTGAATGATTTACTTAAACAGGGTTTAGCTAGTTTAAGATGTAGACAATCGTTTATAAACTGGTCTTACTAATACACATTAGAATGATAAAATATAATTATGGTATAGTCACACTCAGAGCTGTTAAGTTTCACATTTTCTATAATATGGCACATTGTTATTGAACGAAAAGCTTGCCTGGTATAATATTTAGAAATGAACTCAGTAGGTAAATCAGAAAATCTGATATTCTCTAAAAAAAAGGAGGAAAAATGTAGTTTTTCGTTTACCCGAAACTGACATCTTTTGACGTTTACTCTCGCATGTTCATTTGATAGTCCCTGACATTGGTCAATATTTTTATCATGGACAGTGCCATTGGCCAGAAGAAGAAAAAAATCAAAACGCGCCTAGGAACCAAGAATCATGAAGGGCGAGGAGCTGATTGTAGCTCAAAAGAAAGTCAAGCGCGTTCATTTTCCCCGGCTATCTTGAAGTATTCAGTCGACCGTGGAGAGTTTATCCTAATGAAAATTCTCTCCAGCCATGGAGTGCTTCAGAGTAAAAGGAGACGAGGGATTTGATGACCATCCATTAGATCCGTTTTAAAAAGAATCCAAGGGGGTCATCAGCCCCTAAAAGAAGATTAAACTGGAGTGGAAGAAATTTGTCCGAACATTGTTCTGATAGATGGTAGTTTGTTCTTCCAAATGTAGCAAAATATTCTTCAATAATTGTAAGAATATTCCGCATAACTTGAATGTGAAATCATTATTACTAACCTATCAGACAAAATTAGAGTTAGCTTTGTTATACTGTCGTTTTAGAAGTAATTAGGTATCTTTATAATCTTAACGCAAAAAATTGCGGAAATGATTGTACTTCAGTTAGAAGAAATGTTGAAGAAGAAGGTATTACTGATTGGAACGGGAATAAGTCATTTGTGTAATAAATCGAATGAAAACTTTATTTCGATAAGACATACGCAGAAACTAATCCATCGAATAATATCTATGGACAAACAAAAACCCTTGAAAGTCCCGTTCATATCACCAATGACTTCTTCTATCTAGGTCGCCATTGGAGCATAAAGAAATGAAGTGCTAAGAAAACAAAATAAGTTCAATCTAATAAAAAATAATATCCTGATAACGTAAGTGTAGAAAAATGGGAAAAAATGATCCTTAATTATTGTTATTCTTTTATAGGATGTGACACAGAAGTTACACTTGTAGCAGAGAGCACCGTAAGTGAAAGGATACTTCCCTTTGGCCATAACGTAGTTCCGTTGAAAGATTTATTACCACTGAAGAAGGGAAGAGTAGAGCCAGGAAAAATCCCTTACATCGACAAAGCTATTGCCTGGAAGTGTCTTTAGAAGATTACAACCTACTCCTGGAAACAAGGTAAGTTAAGGTGTACGAATGGATCCATCTATGGGAAAACAACACTGGTCCTTGGATTAGTTTATATATATATACATATTGATAACTTATTTTTTGCTGTTATTGATACATATTTTTGTGGGTCCTAGGATTCAGTCAATAATACAACTATATTTAGGTGACATTTCGCAACATTATTGTTTTCATAGTCATGCCCTACATTGAAAAAACACTTTTTTAGAACAAATTTCTTTAAATAATCATTAAAAGACTACATGTACATAGTATAATTTTAGATTATTAACTATTACAATTAAAACGTTACAATTGTCAATTAGAACTAACTCCAGGTTTTGTGCCAGAACTGAACAGGGTTGAAATAGTGGTAGAGTGTTTTGGTTTTTTCAACACGTAACCGCTCTTTCTAGCAGGTAGTCCATCTGTTATTTCTGTTTTATATTTTGTCTATTTCTATTTAGTGTTGTTAATTATGTCTTTTGTGTTTATTAGGTCAGAGTAACAAGAATTTAAATTGTGTACATACGAGTTTTTGTTGATAGCCTGATTCTTACATTTTTCTATAGTAATCATTTCTTTTAAATTTTGCTTAAAGTTGTATTTTTGCCAATGTATGATTTGGTATATCAAATATGAATTTATGTCCAGTTTGTCTAAAATGCGTGGTAAGAGCAGTTTGGTCAAGTTTGTTGGGGTTTATACTATAGAGGCATAATTATTTGTGTTGATATACCATTATTTTGAGATACTGTTCTGTAGTACCAAAATAGGATTACCCGGAGTTCTCTTCACAGGGCCATTTTGTCTTTGTCTTTCGTATTGGTGTAAAGTTTGGATTGACTGTTTTTGTTACGTATTTGTTAAAGTAACGTCCTGTCAGCTGACCGAATGCCACATCAACTGTAAAGTATGTACAGTACTTGCATGTATATATGTACTTGTTCGTCCCGTTTCTCGTCCCACTTTCCCTGTTTATAATATACATTTTTAAGTTACCTCGGTATGGCTTGTTTATAAAGAAGAAGAACTGCAATGAATCCCTCACCTGAAACATAAAGAAAAGAATTAGTGATACTATTTAAGATTACCGGTCAATTGTAAATATTATTATTGTTGCAATATAACTCGAAATTCAAAGACACCTCAATTTTAAAAACAAAATGCATTTCTGAATAAATGAAACGAAACTCAAATAACGTTTCAGATGAAACTTTAACATAACAACAATATTTAAAATAATACAATTAGCCTTCAACTGGTGAGCTGGAATTTAAAGAGACCACTGAAATAACTAACTCCCACAGTTTTCTTTTTTCTTTTTCCCCAAAACTTTGGTTTAAGTTCTATGTAGCTAGAAAAAAAAAATTGTTTTCAATTAAACATGTACCAAACTTCTTAACCTTGTAATATGTTGTATTTTAACCCACTTTTAAATGCTTTCCAAACCAAAAGAATTTAAAAAATAATAATTTACAAATGAAATCGGCTAAAAAAAAGATTAATTTTGTATTTCAAATTTCCATAATTTGGTTTAAATATTTAAGAATGCATATCGGAGTAGTAGATAAAAATAAAAATTCAACACATACGAAAACAGGAAATATATAGATATAACACCATAACAATTACACTGGAAATTTATAATTTTCATCTCGACACAATTATTACAAAATAAACTTAGCTTGATTATAAGAGTAAAAAACTGATCTTTGTTATTATTTCCTTCAATACTACAAAACAAAATTTTGACTTAATTTAGAAAAAAAAATTAAAATAAATATATAGATCTATTAAATAAAGGAATGAAATAGAGAAGATAGCTATCTCACTCTGGCATATCTCATATTTCTCTTTTTCAGTGATCAGATATAAATATTCAATTAATTATCCAAATTTCATATGAATTTATAGACTTAAACAATATTTAAATAAAAAGCGAAGTTGCGAATAAATAAAAATAAATTATATTAAAATAAACAAGTTAATAAGTTGAAAACTTATGAATAAGTTTGTTGCTACTATACTTAGCTGGTTGATGTTGTTATTGTTTGATGATAATGGCAAAAAACTGATATGTGCTATTAATTTAATTTTTTTTTATAGTAGGTACCTTATTTTCAGAATACATTGCAGCAGAATTTCATAAATATTTCAAATGGGCATTAGTCAAAAGAATATTGAAAATTAAAAATAAAGATGCTTCATCCGACGTAAAAATAATTGCGTCTCTTGGGTAGAAAAGCTTAGGAGTGAGGGCTTTCATATTTCCAAAAGTAAATGAGAATTCTAATGATTCTTGATTACGACTGATGATCTACTTTTTCCAGTTTCAATATGACATTTATAATACATTTCGGAATAAATGAAACAAAACTCAAATAACTTTTCATATGAAAGTTTAACCCAACAACAATATATAAAATAACACAAAATAATACAATTTTAGGGGAGAATAGTAAAATTAGTCTTGAACAAGTGAGCTGGAATTTAAAGAAACAATTGATATAACGAACTCCAACATTTTTTTAAATTCTTTTTTTCAAAAGTTTCGTTTTGGTCCTATGTAACGAGTTTAAAAAAAAAAAAAAAATTTTTATTTATTCAATCAAACATGTACATAACGTGTTTAAAAAAAAAATTAAAACTTCTTAAATTGAAAAAATATTTAAAATGGGCATTAGTCAAAAGAATATTGAAAATTAAAAATAAAGATGCTTTACGTCGGATTAATGAGAATTTTAATTATTCTTGATTATGACTGATAAACCACTTTTTCTAGTTTCAGTATGACATGTATAAGAAATTAAATTAGCTCATATTTGAGTTAAGATACCAGCTGAATCAAACAAACAAAATTTTAATAAGGTATGATTGTATTCAACATTTTATTTTATTTATTTAAATCATTTGTTTTCTTATTTTCTATTATTTAATTCAGTTATCCGCCTATGTTTATTTATAATGTGTATATATTTTTTTTAATTTTAGTTTATACTTAATTATTTTATTGTATTTTTTTTTAGGTATGGCAGAATGTATTATTTCAATAATTGAATTTAGGGAATAGGTATTAGTGCTAAAAGTAAAGACAAGGTCTCGAAAAGAAGATTCAGCCAATCGATATTGTCTACTCCGCTATAGGGAGGTTTTGTATGGCCTCTGAGTTATACAGATCTTCATTAAAGATTTCCTCAGAGATTCTTTGTAAGACCTCTATTCCACAGCTGGATAATATTCTGAGGCTGAAAACCGTTGAGGTTGGAGTAATTTTGTATGTCTGAATACCTCTTGCGATTCATCCTTTGCGGATGAAAGAACTCTATGTACAGAACTCCGTAAATCTGTATCCATATCCATAACCCGGATAATCCGAAATGTTTATTTTTTATAATGAAAACCAATTTCCTGACAGTATCATATTCTTTTATTAAGTTAATTAAAATTTCTTAGTTCAGGGTTAAGTGCCAACTGCTATTGATAAAGAAGTGGATATGAAAAAAAAATCCATTAAAAATCGCCGCCAGAAAAAGAACAAAATCATGTTGCAAAATAGAAATGTAATCACATATATATCTCCTTACATTCACATCTGAATCACATACTTGAGTACATTTTTATGTTTCTTGCTTTAATAAATAACACTTGATTAAGTTTTTTTTTCATTTTCTTACCATTTTATTTAACATTATTTCCATTTATAGGACCCTTAAAACCTTACCATTCTAACCAAGATCCTTCCATTTCCAGAACTTTTGATTTTGTTTATTTTAACTAACTAAATATCTCTTATTGTTATTAATACTAAAAGAAAATAATAGATAAAGATAAACTATGAACGAATAGAATAATTAACAGAAGGAGAAATATTTTCTCAGGCTGAGAATAAATTTCTGGAAATATGTGAAAAATATTTTAATGAATATTATATCCCTCTATATAACACTTAAGTGACACCGAAGTAGACCACGTAGGAATACATTAAAAATATCAATACATCTAAATATTACCACAAGCTCTTTGAAAGAAGCTTCATCTATTTTGGATTCCTTCACTCCCTGCTCAGTTCATTAATTCGTAGCTAGGGACCGGCGACCAGTCGCTTCCGTTCGGCTGCAGACAGATAACCTTCAAAGGGTGGTCAAAAATAGGCCTCCAGAATCTCTCCAGAACCCCGAAAGAGTGCGCCGGCTTAGGCTGTTCAAGACTAAGAATATCATCATTTGCTCTTTATCTTAAACAGATTGGATAATGTATCTTCGTTTTCATCTCCATCGGATGGTTTTCTAAGATCAATCATCTCTAAAATCCTCAGGCCTCTAACATAAGAAGAGATTAAGGAGCTACGGAACTAATAGTGGGGGGTGAAAAAAAGGCTGCTATTTCACCTCAATTTTTGATTACGTTAATGAAAATTATGTATAATTAGTAGGCAAAATTGGTGAGTCGGCCAAGTATAGGTAAGGGGAATAAAAAATGACGGCTGTTTCAAAACGTGAAAAAAAAAAATCGAGGCTCAATATCTTTACAATTACCAACAACAATAAAAAATCTAAGAGAGCATCATTTAAAGTAGAGTAAATTTGCTAAAATGTGAGACCTAATAGAGATTTTTAATTTGAGTGTTGATAGACATCTGTGCGTCGAGTAGTTATAGCAGCACTGCAACCTCCCTGACTATTTACCATCATTTAGGTGGTCTTGTAAATGAGTACACTTGTAAAAAAAAATGGTGGTTATGTGGTTAATTATATGATGGTTGTGTTTTAAATTAAACATATAATTTTGGTTTATATCAATTATTTAGTTTATTAATTGGAGAAGTTTGTCGGGGGGTGCGGTCATCAAAGAACAACATAAATAAACAAAACCATATTTATTTATTTTCATGCCGACGTTTCGACATGGGCATAGAGCAAAAGAGATAACAACATTTAGAGATACATAAAATTGAAAAGGAATATTATACAAACAAATTTGAAATTATACAAAATATTGAATTGAATCATAAATGATAAAAAATTGATAACTGATAATTGAATAGTAAAAAAAATTAAACTCATTGGTAATCGCAGAATTAGGTGGTAGTAGATTGAAAACAGTGAAAGATGAAATATAATATCATGTAGGTAAGAAGATATATATATAATATAAGATATGTAAGTAGTGTCTAAAAAACTGAAAAAATAAATAAATTAATTGAATTTACAAATTTAACAATATGACAGACAATGAAAAAAAAAAAGTGTTTTATACAGTTGTGAGTATTAACTTATATACCTATACTTAAAAATATAAATATATATTTCCATGAAAATAGTTAAAAACTATGTTGTTCTTTTTTGACCGCAACCCTGACCATCTTCTTCATACTTTAAAAATAAAAGTAATTCAAATATGTAATTAATAATATCATAGATCGCGATCTTGATAATTTAACATGTCAGTTTTTTTTTCGAATAATGTTGATTTTATTTTAACAATGCCAGATTTTTAATTATATGATATTTCTAATAGGTATAAAAAAGAAAAACAGGAAGATATTAATTAGACATAATTGACTTTATAAATGAAGACTACAGGGGAAAAACGAGGCACAACTAAAAGTTCAGGGTAAAAGTTTATCCTGAAATCTTTCAGAAATTTTACAAAAATCAAGGTAGAAAATAATAAAAAATAGCTATAGATACTCAATAAAATGTAGAATAGGTCTAGCTAAGCAGAAAGAAATCAAGATATCTTTGTGTTTTGCGGCTGTTAGAATGGGTATCTTACGTATTTATATTTAAAATATAAACAGAATTAAGACTCAAAACCAAAAGCTATTTGCCACTTTTCTCGTTTTCCCTAGTATCCATATTTTTTGAAAAAAAAAAAAAAATCTATTACTAAAAAATTTATCTTTAATACATTCAAGTGAGGGTTGGTAGGAAAAAGTTACTATTACTGGCGCACTCATGCATTGGACCTTATATTGCAATAGTAAGTAGGATGCACATTCCTGGTATAAAATGTATGACACGGAATAACGTTTAAAAAAGAACAGGAAATAAAACCATTATTTAAATAATGTTTTATTGATTTAATTCTGACAATGAAACTGAATTCGGTAATATTTGAAGAAACCAAAATGTCTAAGCTAGGGATTCAAAAAAAGATGAGTGATTATTAATTGAACAGTTAGGGTAGACTTTAGGATATGATAAAAAAAAACTTATATCAAGAAAAAGGATGAAGTTTCTTGAACTGGGTACTTAAGGTGTAGCCAGCCTTCAGATTCCCCCCCCCCCCAACTCGTTAAAGGTCTAAGTATCCACTTTATAGAGGCTGTGTGAGCCCCCGGAGAATCACTTTAACCCCCGGTCTATCCACGGCTAAAGGAATAGAAAATAAACTGTCTGCTACAGCCGGGAACCTAGGCCAGAGACGTAAAAGTCCTATTTCTTACCCACTTAAAAAAAAATGTAACGCATTTATTTACTCGTATACTCAAGGAATAATAAACCAACATGAACCACTGGAAACTTGTGTTAGTTTTATACTTAACATAAACCCAAGGGTTCCACTTATTAGGAGGGTGACAAAATTTAAAATTTTCTGACAATTGTGACTGGATTTCAAAAACTCACCGGAGGTCTGGGAAGTAATATCTGAAATTTGGCCTTTTTCTAAACATTTTCGTAAATCTAAACTCCCTAAACAGATTTTATAAGCAATATTGAGCTTAATAACCTCTTAAAATGACGTTCCACAGCAATGTTTGGAGTTATGAGTAGGTTTTTTAACCAATAAGTTTCAAACTTTATGGGTTTTCAGATTATTAGTAGGTTTGCACAGCCTCCTCCCCTCTTAACGACAGTCCTGTGTACACCTACAAATGCATTTTACTTGTTTTCTTAAGAGTAGGTTTAAGAAAGATAACTAACGAAATTCAGTGATTATAAATGACAATTATTTTTACAGAGCTTTTAATAAGGAAAAACAAATTTTTCGATAAAATCAACAGACGTGAAATGCAACTTTATGGAATAGATTTTCACAATTTTTCAACTTTCACCAAAACTATTTTATTAAACTCGCCATTTCAATATAAAATTGATTTTCCATTAATATCAGCTAGATCTTATCCTCATTGAAATAGTCTGACTGGACTTAAATAACGAATTTTTAAGAAATCTTCCCCTAAAGTGCCTTTTATTTTGTTTATTTAAAAAAAATAAACAGTTCTCATTGTTCGTGATAATAAAAAATAGATAAAATATTAGAGAATTTTATGAATAAATAAAGGACAAAAAAAGGAAAACAGAAATATCTGATTATAAAGGGAAAAGCGGAGACCATACGACCATTCTATTTTATTACGGATTCGTTATCTTTTGTTAAACTCTTGTGTTCTTGCCAGGAACATAATTTATATTCATTATTCCTACCTCCAGAAATCCTAAAATAATAATTTTTAAAACAACAGAAAAATAAAAATTTTGTGTTCATAATTTTCGCCTTCCCAGATCTTAAGATTGTTTTTATTTTTTTTTTAAATCACGATGGTGGCAATGACTTCAACACGTGTCCACCAATATACACAATATTTCTGAACGCGTGTAGGTTAGTAAGTAACAGTTTTAAATTAGAAAATTTTTACAGTTTTAAATTTTAAGTTAGATTTTTAAAATAATCGCTTTCTGCTATTGCTGGCCATGGATTTAAAGTTTATTATATGCCAATGGATTTGTTTTCTGTTTAAAATAAGGATAAAAAATTGCTGATCGTAATAAATGGGTTGTTAACAAAACTATACAAAACCAAAAGACGCTTTGGGTAAGTTTTTTTATTAGATAATTACTTTATTTGTTGATAAGTATTACAATCTGTCAAAAACTTGGGCAATGAGAAATAGTGGTAATTGAACACATTCGTGCCACAAATTAAACAACAAAAAAAGAATAATAATAAGTAAAATAAAATAAGTAAAAAAATAAATAAAATCTATATATGTATATAAAGAGAAAAATAAAATTAACATAATCAAAGTAAAATAATTTATAAACAATATTTATAATCTCGACCTGAGGGTCCCCGAGCCCACTCTATCACCCACGTATGAGGGGTAGAGCAGGGGCCTTCGAAATTTCAGAGCAGCCCTCCCACCGGGTCAGTGGTAATGAGCCAGTGGAGGCTGAGTAAGTGCGCTAAAGCCGCAATCACTGTGCATAAGGGAAGCATCTGACCATTTCCGGAACTCCAATTGTCGATTTTATTTTATGAAAGGTCTCTCGGCCACTACCGTTTCAACCTTCGAGGTGGATTGTAAGGATGGGTGGAACTGGATAAAGATTGAACCAAAGGATTAGGATGATTAGAAAGGTTTATATAGAATGTTGAGAATTTGGTTGGTACGAATTCAAGAACAAAAGGGATATGAAGGTCGGGCAGTGTTCTGTTGGAAATGTAATAGGGTGCACCAACTATGGTTCTAAGGATTTTGGATTGAAAGGATGGGATACGTCTGATGTTCGAAGGTTTAGCTGTTCCCCAAAGTTCAAGTCCGTAGGTCCAGATAGGTCTGAGGATAGTCTTATAATATTAGTAGTTTGTTTTCTAGTGAGAGATTAGAGGTCCTGCTGAGTAGTCGGTAAAGTTGGTTGAATCGTCTGTTTAGCTCTCGTCATTTTAGTCTAGTATGTTGGTTCCAGGTGAGTATTTTGTCTAGTATGAATTCAAGAGATCGCACTTCGCCGGATCTGGGTACAGTGATGTTGTTAAAAGTAACAGGTGAACAGAAGCAGCGGTGGAGGGTGGAAGTCACATAGGTTCATTTCGATTCGTCGACTTTTATCCGCCATTGATTACACCATTGCTCAATCAGGGCGAGGTGTGTATGGAGGTTGGATAAGGCTGATACAGGATCAGGATGGGAGGATAGATGGCTGTATCGTCAGCAAATGATGCCAGGAAAGTATCGACAATGATGGGAATTCGGATAAAATAGACCCACAATATATTGTTTTTATAATTCATGGCAGATTAACTTTTGGTGTACTTTTAAACCCTCAAATATGAATATTCATAAAAATTCCAAAATTGGACATTTATTTTTTCTGTGCATGTTCCTAGTACTCGAAATACATTTGTAACTCTTTACAATTTTATTAAACTTAAAAATAGTACAAGTGTTAAAAGCTGAATTTCAGCTCTTTCAACCCATATCAATGTATTTTAGATCTCATGCTGCAATAAAATAGTGTCAAATAAAGAAAACTCATTAAACGTTTTATTTTTCATTTCCAGTCCTATTTTGTTTTCAGAGGTCCGGTTTGTGCCATTTTGTGTAGATATAGCACCCTAAATCCCCACTAAGGTTCGCGTAAATTAATCTAGTTGATGCTAAGGTGAACATTTTTTTTTTTATAGCTATAAAAGTCGTATTTAAGAGTTCCTTGAGGTGTGGAAAACGAATATGAACTTAGTTATTATATCTAAAAAAATGTTTTATCCCACTTCTCTAGGTCAGTCAGTCCTAAATGTTTTCATATTTTACTACAAAGTGAAATTATGCACCACTCTCACTGAGATATATACCTTAAGCCTTACGATATACTTAGAGTTTCTGGAAGAAATCTTTCAAGATTTCTGTTTTCAGTCCAAATAAAGGCGAAAATAATAAAAGATTCAATGTTTAATTCTTTAGGAGCGTTTATTCGTTTTTTTTCTATGATAGCGTGCAGCGCTGGTCTATCAGATTGCGTGTGTTTGTAAAACTTTTTTCTCTATCATGGAACATAAAATTTTATGAGTTTATAATTTTAATTAAGAAAACCCAAGTGATGTTGTCCTTATCCAAATCATTATATAAGAACAATATGAAACGATTGTAAGAAAATATGTGAAGTAGAAACAGGGGATTCCGACTTTGATTTGGACGCTGACGTATCTAACATAGTGATGGATTATCTTGCAAATATTTCTATGAAAATACTGGTCAGAAATTTGACACCCTTATGATAAAATTAAATGAGTCGTTAGGAATCAAAACATCTCACAGTTATGTTCCTGTAGGTGAAAAATATTTTTATTTTAATAAAGTAAAGTATAAATACTCTTTTACCAATGGATTTTAGGTAGAGCTACGATAAATTTTAAAAACCAATCCCATGTAACATGGAAGATCAGGAAGAGGGGGAAATGAAAAGGGAAGAGGTAATAATAAAGACATGAGTAAAAATTTAATTCTATTACAAAAACTAGTTTTTAAAATGGAATGCAATAAACAGTTTTTGACAAATAAAGTTTAGCTAGTTGAAATAAATGAAGAATTTAAAGCAATTCTTCTCTTCTTGACCGCAGTCCTAAACATTTCCTCCAGTAAATTAATGACGCCTTCTGACAAACAACTTTCCATTAAATTTGCTTTGAACAGTGCACATAAGGATTTGTGTAACTGGAAACTTGGACTGTGATAAGGGGCGTACCCATGAAGCTAATCACGGCCAACCAACAACCCAACCGCTTGGTCCCCTGAGATTCAGTTAGTGCGAACTGGAGGCAAGTCAGAACCTGCGAACCAGTTGGTTGAGGTTCGGACAGGCGGTAAGATCAAAGTGTTCGCATTGGGCCTCCCCTCTCAGTTAAGAGGAAAATTCCTCAGCCCTTACTTCTTAGTTTTATGTGGATCAAAAGCTGAACGCCAATGCCTTCGTCTCCAACGTTTTTCCCAATAATTGGATTTTTATACGCTGGCGTTCGTTTCCACAGGGTGTAGGCACCTTCAGAAGAAACTAAATTTAAGAGCAGTAAACCTAAAGACAGTTACTGGTTCCCATGTTTCAGAGCAGGTGATCACACTCCCAATCTAACAGTGTTGTTTAACCCATGATACATGATTGCATGGTTATGGAGAGATTCCTTTCAGTAACAATTCTATGCAGTAGTTACATGTCATATCTTCAAGGAGTGGCCTTAATAGACAATGTCATTGTTCATTAACAGATTTTTACCACATTCAATAAAAACTTCAGAATATTGTGTATAATCTGAATTTAAATTTCAAGTTATATACCCTCTATATTAATTGTTACAATTAATGAGTTCCTTTGTTATTATTTATGTATGTAAGTATTTTATAATTGTTACTAAAAATATAATCGATTAAAATGTTTTGTGTTGTTGGGAGGGTTATAACCATCAAAATTTGTTTACCCATTTCTTTTAATTTTTTTTTTTATTGTGTAATATTGGGGGGTGACGGTAGCATCGTGGTAACGCGCCTGTCTGTCAACCCATAGATTGCGAGTTCGAGTCCCCGGCCCTATCCGGGATCTTTTCCAGCTTATAACTATATAATGCTTACTCACAACCTCCCCCCGGGCATTTGTGAGGCCCGTCAACCAATGGGTGGCACTCACAAAAATAGGCGTGGGAGTTACGGGCCCACCCTATGAAAACCCACGTTAAGAAACGGGTGATGTATTTCTTAAGTACAGCGCGAGAGGCCTTGGACCTCCACGGTCTGTCGCGCCAATAAACAAACAATATTACATTATGTTTTATATTTATAGACAATAGTAATAGCGATCATAGAGCTCATTCACACCATATTTACAAATATATAAATAAAATAAGAAATTGAAGGTAAAAAAATATAAACCAATAAATTTAAGCTTAAAGTAAAATAATAACATAAACACAAAAATTCCTATTTACATTCAACCTGGGGGGAGCTCCGAACTCATCACTTGTGGAGGAAAGAGCAGGACGCCGGGAGGTCCCCGCGCTTCTCTCTCAATCACTGGTATTAAAAAATTTCCATAAAATAACTAAAAAAATTAACAATAACTTTGTTAACTTAGCAACCCTCAAATTGAATTGGTTAATTAAAGAACCAAATTTGGTCATTATTCCGCCTTAATGTTATAAGAAAGTATTTTAATTTATTACTTTTTATTGCCCATGGATATAGCGTAATATTAAATAAATAAACAAATTCTGGTATGGAAAATTAAATATTTAAAGCCAGTTTAGCAGAAATTATATTTTATCAATTTATTGATATTATCCAAATGATAATGGAATTTTTTTTCTGAATTGCAATATGACATTAGCATTGCTTTGGATTAACAATATATAAAGAGGTACTAATTTTAAACTAATGTCAGCAGTTTAAACTGATAATTGAAATTAAATGTTGGACTATCTCGGGTACTTTGTGAAGTGAGCTTAAGAAACAACGGCCATGAACCTTCGCGTCCCTCCTTTTGCTTATAATAGTTAATCTCGGGGAAAGGTGGGACCAGATGTTGTTCATGAGTGATTGTAATCGTTAACTCACCCTTTCGGCTAAATCATCTCAGCCCTCATCTACTAAAGACTCTTTTTAATATCCCGCAGTTTTTTTCTTTTCTTTTTTTTTTTTTAAACTGAGGCCACATTACTCAGACTCGATGAAACAGCCCTAAATCAGGCGACTATGAACAAGAGAGGGGAAAAATGGCACCTGAAGCCAACAAAATCAGAACACTTAATAGTTTTATTTTAATATTGATCAAAATATGAATTAAATTTAATTTTTATGATTTTATTATTTATAATCCTATAACTGAATTAGCGAGAGTTGCCTAGCCAAGTATGCTTGTGAATAAGAGACATGTACTTCTTTTTTACTATTATAATTTATTTTTCTCCAGTGCTGTTAAAAATTGTAATTTTCAGTTCTTTTCTTTTTATTAGTTTGTCCTTCATGTCAGGTATTGTTCTTTTGTTTTGTAATTAATTTTAATTAAAAGCTTGTTTTCTGGTTGCGTTATAAACATTATTTTTCTTAACTGACATTACACATAAAAATATATTTTTTATAAATAGGAGATAAAACAGAAAGGGGAGAGTGAACCTACGAAAAAAATTCGATCCATATTTTCTCAAGAGCTGCTTTCTACTTGTTCTATTCAAGAGCTGTTTCCCAACAAATACATATGCCTCACTTTTAATGTGCTGCTACTATGGCATATTCCCGTATGTGCAAGCATGTGGATGAATTATTTGGATTGGCAGGTACAAGTTGGCCTGAATTTTTACAGATCCATCAGGTGTATGTTTTGGACCAAAAACAAAAGGCGTTTGGACAAGGCGCTTGAAGTGTATCCATACATTTGTGGTCTTCTTGCTTTAATAAATTTTTAAAAATTCCCAACAATAGTTAAGCAATAATTTAATATTGTGTTTTTTTAAAATTCTATCAATTTAATAAAGATTAAAAAGTTATTCAATATTATTCTGAATTTGTATCATCAATATTTACGTTTCCTTTCTACCTTACCTCTCTTTCTCTCATTTTGTTTCTCTTTATTATAAGATATAACAAAAATTCGGTATAAATATTTGAAACCAAAGGTTATAATCAAAACATGTTCGAGGTTCGCTATGTTTGGCTACCACACAAGGCGTGTGGATACCGAAGTATGTTTCTTTCTTTTTTGTACCAAGCTAATATTTATTAATATTATAAATATTACTAATATTTGAAAATACCTTCAAATATTTTGGATTTGCGGCAAGTAGCAAACGTTTAGATCCGGACATAATGATTTATCATAATTTATATTCATTTCAAATCATGTTATGTTATAAAATATAAAACTAAGTGTATGATCCGATTTTTTTTAATATCTTTATTGAAATTTACAACTGTATATTATATCATACATTCAGAAAATTTGATCTTAGTTAAAATAGAGTGTTACAGGCGTGTAGAGAAACTACCCGTTGGTAGCACTCTAATGACATTTTACATTAGCTGGTCTCATGGCCATCTTCTCTACAGGCGCCTCGGAGAACTGTCAGGAAAGGAAGAGGATGCAAGGTTAGAAACTAAGGGGTTTGAGAGGTTAGGGAGTTTATAATGGAAGGAGTGATATCTGGTTCGGGCTAGATAGATTACATAGGGAACATTAAGGTCTTTATGGATGATTTTATTTGTGACAAAGTAAGGAGCATTGAGGATTTTACGAAGGATTTTGGATTGTAAGATTGGATACGAGAGCAATTCGAAGGT
>NW_027116712.1:373134-377651 GCF_000696795.3 Halyomorpha halys | reverse complement strand
TAAACTGAAAACTAAGGTGAAAATTAAAATATTGGGCTAAAGACTTGAAATTTTATTTTATTTTTTCCTGTTTACACTATACTGAAAAAATAATACAATCTGAACTACAGAATACAATCATTGTACAAACTACCGTATAATTTAAATAAAATAAAAACAAAACATATATATAAAATTTAGATTGCATTTTATTACTATGATAAGCTATAACTGTAAAAAGTATGAAATATAACTACCAGCGATGATAAATTAGCTATTGATCCATTTTGCAATATTTTATAATTTAAATAATTATTATCATTAATAAATGATATAAAGATTGTCACTAAACAGAATACAATTGAACTGTAATTCAGTTATCCGTAAGGTATAGGAGGAACCGCAATGCGGGGGGAGGAGGAAAGCCTTCGAGGACTTCGTAACGCACAATCACTACGACAAATAACAGTTTAATCACACACACCGACACAAATAGCAATATAACCTGCACCACCGGTATATTTAATGTTTCAAAGCGAAAGGGGAGATAATGAGGGACTTAATTACTCAGTTTAATAATAAAATAAAGTATCGCCCACTTGAAAGGCTTCAGTATACTTGAGGACGAGATGGATTAACCGTACTTTGCTTTTTATACCCACCGAGGCATCACTCCACAAGCAGTTAACATCTGCTGGTTATGGCTCATTATTATATATATTTTATCTTTTTCTCATATTATTTCTTCAGGTCGATCATTTATTATATTAATTCTATAAATATAAATGGTTTCTGTTCTTCCATTCCGGATTTTTTTTTCCATTTCTGTAAAACTATTCCAATTACCGTACATTGAGGATGTCTATAGTAAGGGAAAAAATTCATTCTATTACATATTGTAGTAGACATGTTGAATTAAATGTTTTGCTATTGTTATACTCGTCATAAGCACTGTAATTCTCATTGTCATGGCAGTCCCAGAGCAACATATTTTAAATTAAAACACATATCAATTTTTTTTCCATAAATTTCCCGAAAAAAATATTTTTACCACATTCTTTTCTTAGTTCAAAACTTACGAAAATTATTCTAATTAATTTCTTATCGTGCTAGATGAGACCATAGGATATTTTATAATATCTATGTCATGTCACAGAACAAAAAAAAAGTGTATTAAAAGAAAACCTCAATCCAGACAGAAATTGAGAAATTATTATGACTTCAGGGATAGTAAAGAGTTGTGATAAACCTTAAGTTCTAAATATGACGTTGCCGACCACTTTCACGAAATCTATCTTTTAGAAAATAACAGGTTAGTACGTTATGAACTATCATTCTCATGGCTTAAATTTAAAGTTAAGGTCCTTCGGTTAAAAAAAAACAAAAAAAAAAAAACATATTTTACATTTAATTATTTTTCATTGCCATTATCCTAATGAAATGACATAATTTACAATTTCACATAAACTCAATATTAAATGAATTTCATTTTACCACTATTGTGGTTGTTTATGGCTACATTGTTGTGACAATTTTTCGGCACGATAATGGGTAGAAAGGTTTCAAATTAAAATTTTATTAGTAGATTTTACGTTCAGGTTTTGCTTGATAGTGGTTTAAAATAAGAGTTAACCTTAGATAATAATTTTTTTTTAACATTGAAAATTTGAACCTGAAAGATGGTCGTAAACTGAGAATCACAGATGTACTAATTGGAAGGTTCCAAAAAACTATAAGAACACTACTCTGAAACGTTAAATTTTAGAGAAATCTAATATATCAACCACATAACTACTATGTATTTTTTAGAACTTAATTTTAACTTTCATATTAATGTTATTTATATGGCATTTTAGAAAATGTACGATGGTGTGTATATTTTAATTAAATTTCATTTTTAAATTATTTAATATTATTTCCCGTCCACCAGGGCCCTGTTTCATAATAAAGTACAAACTAATACTATTAGTCTTGTAGATTTATCTTAATTTAATTACACAGACTTGTATAATAGTAATTTGAACTTTAGTATTTTTTACTTTCTGTAATATCATTAATAGTCATCCTTATCATGAATAAGTATTAGTATTATTACCACACTAATTTCTACACTTATACTATGAACTAAAACTATTAGTTTTCATTATGAAACAGGGCCCTGGTGGTTACTGTTATCTCCCGTTTCATTCTGTTCGCGTTGAAGTTACATAACAAGTTGATATGAGATGTGCTGATTGTATCTTTTTCGGTCCTGTTAATGCCCGAAGTAACGTAACGTTGACTGCTTTGTTATTTAATGGCAGTAGAATGACTGAAGGTTTTTTTTTTCTTTAATACTATAATAACAATTTTAATAAACTGAAAAAAAAAAGAACGATCAATAAACATCAGAAAAGTTAGAGGAAATGAATTATTCATGATAAAACACGGAAACAAGAAGAACACTATGGCAGATGTAGAAAAAGTTTTTTACTTATTATCACATTTGCTTATTCGGAGTTGGGCGTTTGAATTTCATTGAAGAATAATCGGATGAAGAAGCCTCAATGCTCAAAACTTTTACCAATACTTACTTCAGGCTGGTAATATAGGATGACGATCAAAACATTTGATAGTTAACGATGATAAGAGGATATAGATTAGTTTTTTAATCATGAATGAGCACTGGCGATTGATATGAATGAAGGAGTTATTTTATTTGTCATATTAACGTTTACAATTGACGATATTTCGTTGCTTTTCTTGAATAGTGTCACACCATACAATTTTTTTTAAAATTTAGAATATGACGTATTCCAAAGACACTATGGGCTGCGGTTACTTTCATCACTGAGATCGTTCTAAAGACTTTCTCAAAGCTATACGAGTTGTTACAAATTAACTTAAGACTAAGGGGCAGGTGTCTGTTAAGGAGCTGCAGAGAGCAAGAAATCAACTTAAGATCTATTTTTCTACAAAATAATTCCCCTGTACAGTCAGCATTAAGGTTTCTGGTTAATGTATTCACCACTTTAAATTAGATAGATAAAGAGGTCCCTACCAGAAAGAAGTTCTGGTTGAAAGTTGGAAAAATAAATCATTATATGGTCGTTCTTACCACGCTTTACCCGAGTCTATGTTTTATATAAAATAAAAGCTGACCCAATTCCTTATCATCTGTACCTGCCGAAACAAGTACTTTCAGGCGAAAACAGGACAATATACTGGGATTGTTCTATGATTACAGACCACACCGTGGTTGATAACAAATCGGACATAGTCTTAAGCGCGAAATGGATATGTGATTGATATTGTAGTCCCAAATCACGATACTATCAATAAAACAGCATCGGAAAAGATCAGGAAATACCAGGGTATAAGCCAAGAATTTTGACAACTTTATAGACTTGAGCACATAAAGGTGTATCCGGTGGTAATATCTTGCAACGGCCTCATCCCAGAAGATACCATCCACTCAGTCGAGAATTTAAAGCTGCCTGATCATTAGAAAGTTTTGAAGCATAGTTAAAAATTTAAGCCTAATCCTTTACTTTGTCCCGGATACGTGACTATTTCAGCCAAGAAAATGAAAAATTCTAAAATAACCTTTTAGGAAAACAAACCTCTGCATAGGAGATTCATTAGCCAAGTCAACAAATCCTCCATAGACAAAGAAAGATCAGTCGAATGGTTGTAATATGGAACAAATGGTCCTCGTAGATACATCAAGTATTTTGCAGAAGTTTTTAAATATTCCATTAAATATATATTTTTAAGGGGTTGGACCATGTCCCCAACCTCAGTTCTGAATCCGGGATTTCGCGAAGAATTAACGAATGATAATGAACAGTACGAATAATAGTTAATAAGAAAAAAATATAAATAACAAATATATCTTTCTTATTAATTACTTTTAATTATAAAAGTACTATAAGTAAAAGTTTAATACTTAGTAAGTATTAATATTATAATAGTGTAAGCATAAAATTATAATTTTAATACTACCACCAGAAAAGAAAATTTGGTCTATGTTACAATTCCAAACGGGGAAGAAGTAACTTTAAATCTTGTGTTTATTTCATTATGTAACATTTTATATTGGATAGAAACCATATTTGAAAAATAAATATATATATTTTATTTAAAACCCATTGTAATAATTAAACATTTTTAATGAACCCTACAAACACAATTTATCAAATAATATTTAAAGGTTACCAAAATTTAAGGAACATAAGTTCATTTTTATGCACCAACATACTGTCAATACGTATTTGTTGAAATCTGGTGGACGAATAATTTTTTTATACCATTATATTCCTAATTTCCTAGTAACGTAATAAAAATTCAACGAAGGAGAACAAGATGTGGTATCGCTAAATTCATAAATAATTTAATAACAAAAAATAAAGAAAATTTTATTGTTTTAGAAATTAATATTCTTGTTAAATTAGTACTCACTCCGTATCTGATGCTTCTAGGATACAGATAATACATTTGAAGATGTCTTTACACTAAACATTCATTTCCATTATTATGTAGAATAAAATAAACATTAT
>NW_027116712.1:371096-372443 GCF_000696795.3 Halyomorpha halys | reverse complement strand
TTCCAAAGTCCACAAATACATATAAACCGAATTTCATTACAATGCCTTACTTGGTTCTAAAGTTATACTATATAATATCACGACTCTAGGGTGTACGTTTTAAAGAAAAAGTGTCGTCGAGTTAGTAAAGTCCGAAACGGTCCCGACTGCAAAAGGTTAAAGTACCAAGGACTACTAAGTATTATTCAATGCATGTACAACTTCGACAATTTCCTTAACAGCTATACTCATTTATTTATAATTATTGTTGAAAAGTGTATAATTTACTTTTATTATTATTATTATTATTTGTACGATACTATGAATTTTAACTGTATAACATAATAAATCGAGAAGGTATTATATTGTATACCTATACATGTATGCATGGATTTATTGAAGTATTTAATTTTATTACACATGTTTGAGTTAAAAATTATAATCAAAACACTGTATTTTAACATTAACTTTGAATATCGATCAACTAACACCAATTAGGCCAGACTCCATGGCTACGTTGTATATAAGCCAATAAATACATCCAATCTAACTAGAAAAATATTTAAGTTAGGTAATTCCAAACTGAACCATTGAAAACTAGAGAAAATGCTCTTCAAAAACAATTGGATGTTTTCTGGGTTGAAACCACTTGAACGGTGCTTCCAACAAGCTAAATTACTATAAGTTCTGTTTTTCATAAAATCATGAATTATTCGGGATTGATTTTATCTATCCCCTGCTATTTCCACATTTAGGAAGACTCCATTTTTTAATAACTTAGAGTTCATGCAATCACATAATCGTTTTACATAACTGCAGGTGATTACCAGTTTATTCTGTACTTAATAAACACTAACATGAAGCCAAACAATAAAGATTTTCTAAATGTGGAGAATGGTTATTCCGGTAGGGAGCTTTAAAAAAAAAAAATCAGGAATAATTCATGATTCTAAATAAAGAAGTAGGGAGATTCAATCTCCTTGGACACTTCCCCCTTCGACAATAGTGATGGAAATTAAATTTACAGTTACTTATTACCTCAATGATAAAAGGCACTGCTCCATAAACATCCCGTCTTTATTGGTAATACTATTCAGGTTATCAGTAATTGAAATTTTTATGGGTATCTCGTGCAGTTTCATGAGCATTCCATTTTCATTAGTTTTCGATAAGTGTTAACAACGATAAGTGTTTTTCTGTAATGACTTAAAACATTATTCCAGGTAGTAATAGACATTTACGACATGAAACTATGATTTCTGTTTCTTGATAAGACAATTATGCCCACAGAAAATATCATATATCCGCACGAGTTCGTAACTGGAACGCTTTGATAAACTATATTTTGTACATTAAGGCATTTTTTTT
>NW_027116712.1:368015-369466 GCF_000696795.3 Halyomorpha halys | reverse complement strand
TGATTTATAGTTGTTCCAATAAAATGTCGTGCGCAAAATTTATATTCATATGGGAATATCATAAAAACTACTACCCCTACGAAAATACGTGTCATGAACTGCTTTGTAGTAAGTTAGATAACCTTTATTTTGAGGGCCAGCAGACATATGTACGTCTCATGGTTACTGAGATATATTTCTTCAAAACACAAATTCTTTATCCGAAGAACTAGAAATTAACATTTTGTGAATTTATTTTGTCAAATATCATAAAAACTACCACTTCTACAAAAATAGATGTTGCCAACCACTTAATAGTACATTTAACTAGCTTTAATCTGAGTGCTGGTAGACATCTGTATATCTTATGGTTTATGAGATATAGATTTCTCAAAATACGTTCTCTTTTTATGAAACATAGCTTTTTACAAAGCTATATCTCAGGAACTATTGAACTCAAACAACTTTATTATGGGTCATATTTTAGAAAATTTACTCTACTCTATGTTCTCTTAGCATTTCTAGAGCTCCAAATGAAAAATTAATGTTTTTTAACGTTTTAAAATAGCCGCCACTTTATATTCCCTCTCTACCTATACTTGGCAGACTCATAAATTTATACTTGTAATTATACTTAGTTTTCATTTAAGTAATAAAAAATTGTTTTGTTTTAATAATCGCATAACATGCGTAACGTTATATCCTACTTTTACTCCCTTTACTTTAGAGAAGAAAAAAACCCCTCAAAATTTGGTAAATTTTGATCAATTTAAAATATTATTGCTGTTCGTACTTATGCCTACAATGGAACTTCGTGAACTGAAAATTGCCCCCAATTATGTTTTTTTATGTGAGCCTAGAAAAATGCTGTTGGTGTCATAGTTACAAAACAGTAAGTCGTTATCAATGATGAGGTCGCACGATAGTTACAGTTTGATATGACCCAGTAATATCAGCAACCACTATCTATTCTAACGTCAATATATAAAATTCAGTCTTCTAATCGTCGATGAATACTCCCAAAAAGAGGTCTCGTTGCAACTGTCCATTTAAAATGGTTTTAAGGGGAAAACTAAAAGGAATGGAGAGTAAAGGTTAAACGACCCATCTACACGAACTATCCAGTCCTCGGACTAATAGAGCCAACGACCTTACACTAGCTAACGCAATTCCTACGCTTCCTTCGGCGTTCATAAGCCGATGGACAAGGTTAGAGAAATGGTACACAAAAGGAGTCAGTGTAGCTATCAACCGCTAACACTCGAAAGTTGTCGTTTTTAAAAAAAAAAAAACTTATAATTCATAAATTAATTTTTTTAAATATAGTTTTTATATTGCTAATGTTTAGGAATTAAGGTAAGGGCTGAGTTTTTGAGTCTAATAGCATGCTAATTTTCTTAAAAGTCGATCTATGAATTGTCGTTGTTAAAAATAATTTAAAATAAAAAAATACAATTAATAAATTAAATATA
>NW_027116712.1:358509-367375 GCF_000696795.3 Halyomorpha halys | reverse complement strand
ATTTTTTTTTTTTTAAAGTCCAGCGTTTCGGCCAATGCGGCCATCCTCAATAATCAATTTTAAATAACTTTATGCAACTACTCTGTCCAGGTCAATAATTTCATAAAGTATAATTGTGTAAATTGACTGTGATTAAAAGTTTTAATGTGAATGTGAAAAATAGACAAAATAGGGTAATTTCGAACATGAAATGATTGACCTTGTTTGTTAACACATTTTTAATTCTCCATCTTCGAAATTATCAATAGCCTATCAATATGGAAATTTTATAATTTTAGTCTACACTTGTGCCGACTAAAAAAAAAAATATTTTTTTCGGTCAATATTTATTTAAAATGTTAATTTAATTTGAAATCACCAAAATTGTATTAAAATATGTATAAACATACACAAAAAAATAAGATGAATTTTTACTATGACATTAATTATCGTTTTATTCTTTGGAGAACAATCATTCTTACTTAGAGAACAATTATTCTTTTATAAATTATTTCGCTAACTAGAATTAAAAATTACACAAAAAGTATTTAGACAACATTTAACAGAAAGTAATTGCATATATCCACAATTTAATTGCGTATTTTAAGATTTTTTTTTCGGCTTTATGCCAAATTAATTATTATTTATAAAATAAAACGTATTAGTAAACAAATACAACAGAAATATTCAATAAAATTAAAAAAAAACATTGAAAACTGAATTAATCATTTTATATATTGTTGGTAAACTCAGCATTCATAGCAGTGCTAAGAGCCCATCTCCCATTTGATCCCCTCACTCCTTGAAACGTCTGTTTTGATTTGGGAGGGATTTTCCCCCTGATCTTTCTAAGAGGAGTCTTAACATTTCGCATCACCTAAGTACCTCTCATGTTTGAAAGGCTAATACCAACTTCACCTTTCTTGAAAACTGATGTAGTATTAACTAAAATACATATATTGTGAAGGGTAAAACGGGTTAACAGATAATACTCAATGGTTCCAACAAACTACAAAAATTCACCAAGAATTTTTGGTTTGGCATAGGGGAGATATTTCTTGAGCGAGTAAAAAAAAACAAACTAAAAAGTTAAATTACATAATTAAGTAATAATAATAATGTGAACAGCTAAGACCTCTGAAGGGTCATGGGTTCAGTATTTTGTAAAGAAAAACTGTTTTTAAAACAACGGTTATGCAATAAGGGGAATTGTTTCAAGATCACGCATAAGCACCAGATTTTGCCCCAATTAAGATGGCTTTATGATGACCCCTGGGGGGCTCCAGAACCCACAGATTTGACTCATGGCTAGAGGGTAACATAAAATAATTTAATCTCGTGGTAATAAATCTACTCTAAACCGTCGCCGCTGAAGTCACAAGGCAGTCGCTTGACTTCCTTTAGTAAGTAAATTATAAGGCATAATTATTCACATAGTTTGATTTTTTATTCTTTTGTATTTTTCTAATATTTTTAATGTTTGTTATCGTTTTGCATAACTTCCTACCTTTGCAATATTATAATTTTTTCTTCTTTTAGATAATAAATTATCATTTCTTATTTTCTTCTATTCTTGCTAAACAGTTTCTTAGTTGTTTTTTTTTTCATTATATTATTGCTGATATCTGGTTTTTGTTGTAAGTTGCACTAACTACAGTACAGTGGCAATGCTGTTTCGAAGCTGGACTGAGAGAAGCCAATTTATATAGTGGCCAGACGCCGGATGACTGTAAACAAGGTTCTAAAATATCGGGGATCAGCTATTGTAATTTTTGCAATTCAAAATGTGGTTACCGGTAAATTTTTATCGAATTCAATTGAAAATAAACAATGATTAAGGAAAGGAACGGAATGAAACAAACGAGTCCCCCTCCTGATCAAATACTCTGGTCTGGGGGGGGGGGTTGTGGTGGAAGACCCTAGATCGATTCATATTTCCTCCAGTCATTTCAATTTGCTTTCCTATCTCCGGGCGGGACTTCTAAAGGTATTTGTTGAACAATGTCTATCACTCAATGTTTTTCAACATATCAGTATAAGATAGATGGTAATATATAGGTTGTAAAGGTTATTTTCCGTTTATATTTATTCTTTAACAAAAAAAAAAAATTATAAATGAATACTTAGAACAATGCATATGTATATTTTCAATATTAATCATATTTGTTTACTATCTATTTGAAATGAGGAATGAATTTTCAATAATGCCAAGTTGACATATAATGATTTTTTTTAAAAATGTATTTATTGTTATTTACAACTGTATACATATATACACATCAAGTAAATTTGCTATAAGTGATATTATGACATGACACAAACATGTGGAGAATCTACCCATTGATAGAACTCCAAAAACACTTCTAAAGGAGAAGATCTCGAGGCCATCTTCTTTTCAGACGCCTAGGAGGATTATTAGGTAGTGAAGGAGAAGCCAGGTTAGAAACGAGTTGGTTTGGGTGGTTGGGAAGTTTATTATGGAAGGATTGGTATCTGGTTCTGGCCAAATCAGCAACATAGGGGACATTGAGGTCCTGATGGATGATTTGATTTGTAACAAAATAAGGAGCATTAAGGATTTTAGGAAGGATTTTGGACTGTAAGGATTGGATTCGAGAGGAATTAGATGGTTTAGTGGAGCCCCATAGCTCAATTCCGTATGCCCAGATAGGCCTTAAAATAGTCATGTAGATCAGTCTTTTGTAATGGATTGGAAGTTTGGATCGTTTGTCTAGTAAATGTTGTAATAGTCACATATAATGATAAAATAGAAATTCTAACATCAATAATACAATAATAGGGGTATTCATGATCTTTTGTTAAACATGTTAAAGAGTTTTAAATGGAAAAAGTTGGGATAAAAGGAGAAATATTTTCTTCTTCTAGCATGTTAGAACCATAACACAGTTAACATGGTCGTGGGCCTGTTAATAGCTTTGCTATATGAAGAACGTCGTTACTCAACAATCAGCTGAGATCTATACCACTTAGTCTGTTGGTTTGATAGGGTAATATCTCTCAGTTTGAGTTTGGCTTGTGTTGTTTTTCTTTTGGACGTTTTTAAATTTTAATAAAGTAATGGATAAAAATAATAATAAACAAATGGAAAAAATTAGAAGAGGAAACATGGAAGAAGTGAGATGGAGGAAAGATGATATGACGAAGCTGTAAAAAGAATTTGCCCAGAAAATCTGCGAGGAGCTCCACTTCATTTAACATATAACATGGACTTTACATTAGGCTGCTCTCAATTTTATACTTATAATATTTAGCATGCTAAAACGTTTTACATTTAACACAACATCAAGAATACCCCTAATAACTGAGCATAGTTATGAAGGAGGTTATACCACAAATAATTATAAGGGAAAAAGTCGACAGGAAAAAATTAATTAGAGAAAAATTATGAAGTATTTTTAATTAACTCTTTAAGCTAAAATCACTTTTTTCTTAATGGTATGATAACCGACGTGGTTTATACGGGGAAACCTGATCGAGTGGGTAATTGTAAAATTGAATTATTCAAAATGTGCATTAAGTTAAAAATATTCAACTATTGTGGTGGGCAGATTATTAACGTCTTCAGCGGCAATAGTAGACGTTAGCAAAGAGAGTGTTTAAAATGGGTTTGCCACTGTCAAAATTATTATCATGTATATATGTATATTACATTTTTATTTCTCATGTATATTTCTTTCAAATCTATTTTTATTTATGATTCATTTAATGTTTCATTATTTTACATTTGTTTTAGTGGCAAACCCATTCGAAACTTTTCGCCATATTATCAATTACTGACAATTAAGTAATAATGAAGAACTTGTGTGTTGTTTTTTTTTGTTATCTAAAAAAACTGAATATTTATGTTTATAATAATTGTGAACGTGTTGTTTTAATTTCAAGTATGAACATTGTTGTTTAGATAATAAAGACCTCAAGATTCATCTTTATTGTTATACAATAGGAACTAACTATACTAACTAAGTTTTATTTTGTAATGTCACAATTGATTACAAAAATAATACACCTTTAATAAATAATTTATATAATTTACTGAACTATAACAACTTCAAGCCTTTTTATGTATGTATAATTTAGAAAATATAAGTAATGATTTTATATTCCATTCATTATTCCTAAAAATTTATTTGTAAAATATAGCAATATAAGAAGATGGTTGGGGTTTCGGTTAGTAAAGAACACGAAGAAGTAAAACATATTTTATTAATGCCAAGGTTTGGCAGAAAATTGAGAATTTCATCAGTGCTAAGAACAAAAAAAAGAAGATAAACATTATGAATAAAAATAAATAAACAATAACTAGAAAATAGAAAGACAAGGGATAATATAGATACATAAGTAGTGTTGGGAGAAAATGTATAGTTTAAGTATTACAAGAGGGCAAACGCAGTATGAGAATATAGTATTATGAAAATTATAAAAAAGATAAGAATAAGAAAAAATAAGTTAATAAACTGAAAGAAAGTACAAAATGAAAATTATTTAATTAAAATTATAAAAAAACTGAAAAAGAAAATTTATATGTTATAAAATATTTAAGTAAACTAACAGAATTATTTACATATTTTATTAATTATATATAAGTTGTCTTTCTAAATTTCGCAACATTAATTTTAAATACTTTTTAATTGGTATATATATGCACTCACTGGATTTTCCTTTTCTTTTCCAATTCATAATTTTTATATTATTATATATCCATAATGCTTGTATCTTCTTATAATACTTACAGTGTATATTTTTTCCCAATCTTCTCCTCGTATAATATTCACGATCAACAACTAACGCATCATTATACATGAATTCAAATGAATTATAATAAAATATGAATCGAACATACAGAGATCAGATACTAAAAAGACAGAGATACGAAGGCAGTTGATAGGAAGGGTGGAATAGTGTATTGGTCCAACCTGACCGTTGTATGTTCGGCAAACGTTTGATGAGTAATTTGTGGTAACGGTATCAAACCTTCGGTTTCGATAACTCTTTTATTAATAAAATAATTGTTATTTGTTAAGACATCGGAACATTCCTAATAAACAAGTAAGCACCTAACGTCGTTAAAAAATACGATAAACAGAAAATATTTTGGGCCGAAGTACCATCAAGCAATTTCTACGTTTCTAGAGATCTATTTTTCGCAGAAGAGTTTTACTTGGAAGAATTAGATTTGGCGCCATCTTTCTTTACCCATTTTCTGAAGAGGAAACCACTCTTCTTCCTGACCATTGTTTAAGGTTCTATTTACTTAGAAAATGGCTAATATGAGGGTCACTCTGATAAAAACAAGTCATATTTTCGTGCTTGTTAACGATTCGAGTGGCTTTGAGATCCCAATGACTTATTAAATCTGTTTTGACAGTAGGGAATCGGTAATAAGCGATATCTAGTATCGATAGAAAACGGTTTTAATTCATTGAATCGAATGGGGAATTCGATAGCACAAAGTCACCAAACCTAGAAATTCGAGTCTAAATTAGTTGATTTTGTATTACCAATCCGTGGATTGTATTGATTTTCTGGAAATAATTAAATGCATATAGAGTGTTTCTTCCTTGCATCTTGTGAAAAGTAAGAACCATTTAATAGATTTAATATTTTTTATTGATTTAATTATATCTCCATACACTTACTTATATTACTTAGGACTCCATCTTGAAAAGAGACTTACTTGGAATCGCCATAATAGATTGAAACGACAAAAAACTGCTGGCAGATTTCAATTACTACAATACCTAATTGATAAACGCTCTAAACTTCCGTTTACTAATTAAAAAACTCTTATACACAATGATAATCAGACCTATTTGGACATATAGCATACAGCTCTGGGGCTCCACCAAAGCAACAAATTCCTCCCGTATCCAATCCTCACAATACATAATTACGGAGGTAAAATCCTTGATGCTCCTTATTAGATCACAAATAAAATTATCCATAAAGACCTCGACATCCCATACGTTGCAGATTCAGCCCGAAATAAATATACGTGCTTTGAGGATGTGACCTTCACCTCTCCAATAAGTTAAAAACTTAAAAATTAGGTAAAGTTGAGTAGCTAGTTCAAACTTATGAACGTATGAAGTACTTTTAAAACCTATACCTCTGAGGGGGAAAAAAAAGGAGATTCTACAGATATATGGTATTAATTGCTATGGAAATAAAATAAAATCTGGTGCGGTGCGCGCATGAAACAGAATACCTATACTATTCACTGCAGCAATACTTTCCCAAATTATTTTCAAATAAGCCTTTCAGTTGACAGATCCAACTCCAATTTCAACAACAGTTTTCAGGGAGTACCTTTAATAATATTCCTTAATCCTATGTAAATATCATAAACACTACTACTAAGATAAATTTTATAAACTCCTTTATAGTACATCTTAGTACCTAAGAGAAAATAATTTACAGTAGAGTAAAATTGCTAAACTAAACTACTTTATATCATAATAAACTAGCTTTAATTTGAGTGCTAATGGATATCTGGATGCTAATAATTCCTGAGATATAGTTTTCACAAAATAAGTTCACTAACTATTTATTTTTCATTGGTTATGAAATGTTGTTTTTAAAAACTGTATTTTGGGAACTATTGAACATAAACAGCTCTATAAGGGCTCGCATTTTAACAAATTTACTCTTCTTTAAATTATGTTTTCTGGTGTAGTTGGTAGTTTCAAAGATACGGAGCATCGAATGAAATATCAATTTTTTGAAAGTATTGAAACAACAGTTTTTTTTTATTCCCCTAAAATATACTTGAAAGATTGATCAATTTTTGCCAGTAACTATACATAATTTTCATTAAAATAATCCAAAAATGGGGTGAAATAATTTTTTCTCCTCTTAGCTCTGGGACAAAATAGACGAGTCTGTTTTAAACAACGATACAGTTTAATTTGTTGTATGTCTCGTCATGCAATTTAGCTTAATTATTTTAATAAGTTTATCAAGATTATCATGCTCTTCTTATTTTAACATCTAGACCCTCACCTCACAGATTTCTGATAATAGAACAATTTTTTTTTCTAGCAAAAACCTCAATGATATACCATAAAATATGCAATAGAAAAAAGTAAGAAATACACAACAAACTAGTTTAAATATGTAACGAGATAGCCCAGGTCTACAAACAGTTTATGAGAAAATGTGATTTTTCGGTCTCTAGTCTTTCCTTTTATAAATCTTTTCTTCTATTAAAATAAGCCTTTCGTTATTACTGTTAAATTACCTTGCATATTATATTATGTTATATATACCTGGGATATTCTGCAGTATAGACTAACTTAAAGTGTAAAATCACTGATTAAAAGTGACAACATTATATCATTGAATTTATATTTTTTTTTTTTAATGAATTGAAAACGGTTAAAACTATATTTATAATTACAATAGCTAATTAAATGCTAATTTATATCAGCAAGGTCTTATTTTCGTTTAAATAGTCTGAAAGGGCTTACATTCCAAATTTTCAAAATATCTTCATTTTAAGTACCTTTAATTATTTTAATCTGAACCATTCCCGATTGGTGATGGAAATAAAAAAAAAATTATATAAACATTATGGAATTTGATAATCCACTAGAAGATGAAATCAAAACTACTCTCCTAGTGAAAAAAAAAATTAAATTAAATTAAATTTAAAAAAAAAAATAATAGTTATAATATGCTTAAATTACAATTGCTGTTAAAATTGTAATATATTTATGTAGAACATAAAAGTACCTTATAGAAAAAAAAAATAAATACATTGTATTGCTGACCAGCAAAAAGTTTTAAGCCATTAAACAAGAACCAACATAAAATGATGAAATTATTATTAAAACAAAGAATTTAATGATAAATTGAGTTTCAGATATGGCGTATACGGTTAAGCGAGGTTCTACGACATGTATACCATTAATTAAAAATACGCTATGAGATTATTAAGGTGTGTACTAACAGATGGCGCACACAAAGTGAAATCTTTTTTTGATTTTTTTTTTTTAATTTATTTAATTTTTTGAACGAGCTAAATTAATAAGAGAAGCCTGTCGGATAATAAATGTTAGGCAGTTATCCGGAGCCAATAAGCGAGCCAGATTGAATAGTAAAAAGCAGTGAGTGTATCAATTGTTGTTTGTGCCCAATCTCATTCAATCGTCCCAATCCTCGATTGTTCCCGGTAGCCTTGGGTTCGTACTGAAGGTGTCTACACAAAAACAACCGGGGATCGGCCAAATGGGTGTAATGGTTCTAATGGGATTGGTCTGATGGGAAGCTAAACTGCTTTCCAGTCACCATCTGCGCTTTTCAAGTCAAATATTATGAGGAAGTGCGCCATCTGGCAGAAAGTAGTCCGAAAAAATCGAGATTTTCTCTCTCATTAGTAACATTTGTCATTATTAGAATACGAGAATGTGTTTAAAATATGTCAAATCTTTACTATATTATTAACCCTCTCTCATTGTGTTAACACTTCTTGCGCTAACTGGGATTCCCCTTAAAAATGTGTGCTGTAATTTTAGCAGTAAATGCTTGTCGTTTAGCTTTTTTTTCTTACATCACCATTTTTTTTTTGTTTTTGTTTTAGTTACAAAATAACTTAAATAATCTATTCCTATCAACTCTCAGGCATTCCTATCAGGTTGCAGGCCTGCCTTCTACGCCATAACCCCTGATGAAGACCTGAAACTCAGGTCGAAACGTCGGCATAAAATAAATAAATATGGTTTTGTTAATTTATGTTGTTCTTTGCTGACCGCATCCCCCGACTAACTTCTCCAATCTATTCCTATCATTTAATGGGTTTATGGGATTATTCAACCAAGCATTTTACTTACTTTCAGATTTGTTGTTTGTTTGTTTGTTAGTTTTGAAA
>NW_027116712.1:356018-357487 GCF_000696795.3 Halyomorpha halys | reverse complement strand
ATTTAAATTGATACTTAAAAATCCTAACCAATTCGCTTACCATTCAACAATGCTACAAAATTAAAATAGATCCTCGACGTTGAATAAAAACATGAACAATGAATAACCTCTCACCATAGTTAAAATTATCGGAGTTTTATAGAAGAAATAAAAATTAAACTATATTTAATAATATAGATATTACAGATTTTGTAATATCTACTACACTTTAGATTCACATATAGTTCGTGCAGTGTGCTATATTTATACTATTTTATTGGTGACTACCCGTAATTTTTACTAACAAACTTTTTAAGTTACACAATCGACAAAACGAAATCAATTTCTAGGATTGTTAGACATTCAAAGTAGGATAGAGATAATTCCATTGCGATAAAAATAACGGTAATTATAGGTCGAGAATTATTTTATAGGGTTAACTAAAATCAATTCAGTATTTTTATTCGGATAATTTGAAATTAATTCTTCACCATGAAAAAAAACAGATAGCCTTAATTTCTAAAATATTTTTATTTGTCATTTCAGAAGTCAGGAATGTATTTTGAGAAAATGTGGGCCATTTTACATAATAACTTCTTTATTAGACACGAAAGAATAAAGGGAAAAAAAGGAGTATAGAAGAAAAACTTTTGTACTCTTTAATGTCTTTTGACTTTTGAACTCTTAATTCAGACAAATAGTTGTAATTTTGATGTACCGTAGTATATTTAGGACGTTAGTAAACTAGAACTCTAGACAGTAGCCGAATAAGTTATTATCTGTTTTGAGTAGATTAATTTGTTTTGTTTTTTTTATGATAATTTGGAATTTCTATTGCATTTGTTTCGTATATGCTTGGAAAACGTTAGAGATCTATCTAGTTCGAAGACAAAAAATTGACCGACTGAGTCCATGGGATTGTAGTATCACTAATAACTATGTTTCGAATTATGAACGGTCTCCTTTTAGTGAATATAAAAACTTGTGTTATTAGTTCGTTTACTTTAATCGTCTTTATTTTTTTAAAAAAGAGTTTTTCAAGAAGGTTCATATCATTTATATATTTAATCATTTAAGTCTTGTATTATCTGTAACCTACCTTTTATCGATATTAACATATGATTTTATTGTTAAATTGTTTCTATATAAGGTTGACTAGAAATATAAATTGTTTTAATGTTTTCTCATTCAATAATATAAAATCATCTTCCTAAATACCGACAAGGGCTTTATTAACCTGTTACTATTGTATCCATTTATATGACGATGTATAAATAGCTGTCATCAGTATAGAGTTATTCTTCTACAGAGGTTTTGAGTATATCAATAAATTGGTAAGAACTTAAACCAATACAGTGGAAGCTGGAGAAAATTTGAGCTTAAAATGTCCTTTATAACCTCGTCTTGAAAACTTATGAGCGAGTGGGGAGAAAACAGGCATAGTGGGGAGAACCTGTCTTTCGCCCACCTTTGCTTGTGGAGTTAAGGTA
>NW_027116712.1:353475-355462 GCF_000696795.3 Halyomorpha halys | reverse complement strand
TTTCAAATCCAGAACTGAAAAATTCATGGTTAGTGAAGAAATGGTATTAGAAAATGTGTATTTGATCTGAGAATCGTTTTTAAAAAAATTAACATTAATGAAGCTGTTAAGAACTCTGAACAGATGGAAATCTGTTGGAGAAAAGTCTGGCGAATAGAGTAAGGAGGGTGAGGAAGGACATGGAAGGGCATGAAAGCTCGTTTAGTTTCTTCACCCTCTGCCATGAAACATGAGGTCAGATTTTGTTGTGTAAGATGGTTTCTTCCAATTAACCAATATATGTTGTTCTTTGACCAAGTTTTTGATGCCTTATGTCAATATCTCTGCATTACGATATCCATAGCGATTGCTTCGCCTCTATGTAAGAAGAAGAAACGAATTATTCCTCCCATTGATCATTACACATAAACCAATAATTTTTTTCAGTGCAAATCTGGATTTAGCATGTGTCCCGATCTTTCGTCGATGTTTAACCACTGACCTGACCGACGCCTTTGTCACATACAATCCACTTTTCATTACGCGTGATTTTCCTTTTGAGAAAGACTCGTTTTTTTGCCTAGTAAGCAGTGAAACGCATATCTCATAACAGCTTCTGCCGCTCATAAGGTTTACGAGGTACTCATAGATCTAACTTTTTTTACTTTCCCTATGGTCTTTAAGTGTCGAGAAACCGTCAACTTGTATTAGGTCTTTTAACTGTTTGGTAAGGGTTTTCTTCCACGGTTAGACTAAGTTAATCGTCGTTAATTGCTGGTGGAGGTCTAATCTGTGTCACCAGCCAAACATTTTCCATACCACCTACGATTGGTTTTATCTCTGAGCTAAAGTTTCTTACAGTTGTGTGTCCAAGTTTAAACTCGAAAATCGCGTGTTTCCATGTTCAAATTCGATGACAAACTAAACAAGGTGCAATCAATTGGAATGATAGTAAATATTATTAAGAAAGAGAGGATTAATAGCGGCTCATTATAATCTGTAAACATAATCAACAAAAGTCCACTAATTCCACTCTGAATTTCTGGAATAATAAAAATGGGCATTTCATTTGAAATGACTTAATAATAATAATGTCTTAATAATATATTTAAAAAAAAGAAGATTATTTTATTTTTATAAATCAACGGCTGGAAGTATACCCTTTTTTCTCGTTTAAGTGCTGTTATTTATAAATTGAAGTATAGAACGATAAAAATAAAATGTTTCTTGTTAGTGAAACAAGAACGAGTGGTATTATAATTGGAACGAGCAGTTCCAGTTTCTTAAGAATTATTTTTAAATATCATAACCGTTGGCGTTACGTGCTTTTTAAATATCGTAGGTTAAACATGCTACCTTAACTATCTTAGGAGCGCTATAGACAGACTAAAAGGCTATCGAGAGATAAGATTATGGGCGCAGAGTGTGCTCACACTCTGAGATAAGGGAGTTAGAAGAAGAGGCCTACAAAGAATGCTAGCTTACAGTTCTATTTATAATACGACTAATACATAAGCTAGAATACTGGCATTATATTGATGATTTTTAAAACTACTTCTTGCAAAATTAACGAAAATATAGAATTACGTTTTATAGAATTGAAGTTGACAGATATTAACTTTTTTCCTTTTGCGAAAGAATGGCGGAAATATAAAAAACATAACATTTCAATACAAATTAAATTGTCCTTTCAGCCATTCATTTAAATCTAAACTGAATCAACATTTAAATACAAAAATTTATTTTATTGAGTTCGTTTCCTGTCCATTAAAATACTAATTATTCGTTTGTCGAGTTGAAAATCAATTTTAAAAGTAATATTAATATTCCATTAAATAATATACGATATAAGTTGAAATTATTAACTATAATTTAATTTCAAATTATATAATATACACTAACCCTAATAGAATCAAGAAAGTATTATAATATTTATTTATATGGAAAAATAGATACTTACTGATAAAAATATACGTATAACATAAACAACGAAAGTAACAAGCAGTAA
>NW_027116712.1:343963-345481 GCF_000696795.3 Halyomorpha halys | reverse complement strand
TATTCATGCTAACACACACACCTATATGTATGTATAGGTGAAAAAAACACAATTGTTGGGAAACCAAGTAATGTTTTAAAAATTAGGAAAAAAATCCCAATGAAACAGCCCTAGTGCAGCATGCAACCAAAAACCAGCACACATTCGATTTTGAAAATACTATAATTTTACACAAAGAAAATAATACATTAAAAAAAAATACCTGAGTCCATTTACACATCAGAAAACATTAATTATACAGTGAATTTCAAAACAGATACAATAGATCAGAACTAACACTATGCAGAGATTTTAAGTAAAATGAAAAATATGATTAAGATTAATGTTCGTAATTATAATTAACCTTGATATGAATTCCAATAATAAAAGAAATAGAAAATTTAACCAAAATATAGTTGAAATAAATAAATTAAATACCTGACCTGAGTTTGGAAAAGGTTTCAAGTATTGTTGTAATAAATTATAATAGTGAAACTGTAATTAAAAGTTTTAATTTTTAATTTAATACGAAGAATTTACAAAAAGGGTAATTAGACATAAGCTAAGAAATGCTTATTAATAAATTTATATGATTCCCTAATGTTTTAATGTCTAATAGGGTAATTGTGGATTGAAATTAATGACCTGGGCAGAATAACAAGCATAAAGTTTTGTAAAATTGATGTGGTTCTAAAATTGTGTGTAAGGTATGTTAATTTATTAATAATATTGTTGTTTGTTTAAAACCATGTGTATAATAAAACTGTTTGTGGTATATTGTCCTTGAGGATGGCCGAATTGGCCCAAACGTCGGACTTAAAAAGAAAATGCAGATGGTTTTAAGACTAAAATTGGATAAAATTTGTTTTATTTAAACGTTAATAACCATTCTCAAGAAAGCGTAAGGATTATATCTAAAGAAACACACACTAAAGAATGTTTAAAAGAAATAATGAATGGATAAAACGTTGTAATAATCAACCTTTAAAATAAAAATAAAACCACCAAAATTATCAATTTTAACATAACGAAATGACCGCTCTAGCACTGATCAAATGTAAACAGGTTCTAACATGTCCAGCGAACTGTTAGATCTCAGCTGTTACGTTGTTGGTTGCTAGACAAAACCACATAAATGTTCTAAATAAAACTAAGCAAATTAAACAAAATTTAATAAAAATTTTTAATGTATTTTATATGTGTTACTTATTAACAACTAGCATAAAAAATAAGCTCGGGAGCTATCGGATGCACTCGGCTGTTTACCATGTTCCAGATTCTCAAAACTCTCTCAAATTTTTCCAGTTTTCTCCTTTTTTTTTTTTTTTTTTTTTTTTCCAATTTTTTACCAAATTATTTGATAACTTTTATTTATCCATTGTATATTATTATTAACAATGAGAACACATTTTAACATAAATATTCGACGTTCATGAAAACGTTTGATGATTAGAGATTTTCATGAAGATGGTGGGGAGTGCGGTCAGAAAATAACACAAATAAGTTAAAACACTCATTTATTAGTGCCAACGTTTCGGC
>NW_027116712.1:341191-343693 GCF_000696795.3 Halyomorpha halys | reverse complement strand
AAAAAATAAGGTGATTGCCAGTAGAAACAATTACTATAACTTTTGTTAGTGCCAATACGACTCATTTTTACAGGGTTTTAAATGCGGTATCATTTAGATGTTTAATCCAAAGTAACAACAGTATTAGGGGTGATTAATTGACTATTTCGGACGCCTAATTTCCTTAGATTTTTTTTAAAGATGAAAATAATTAATAATAATAATCATTAATACTTTCAGCAAATCTCTTTACTCCGCTAAAAACGACAAGGTGAGACCTAACACAATCCTCACACCACGTTTATGGTGGTTACCTGCGGCGTTTAATCTACAATCGCTTATCAATCCATTAATAATGATTATCTTTTTTGAACTTGAACATTGAAAACCTACAAGGCTTGAGAATTTAAGTTTAGCTCATATATGAAAGACGACAAACATTATTTCATTAATAAAGTTGAATAAAAGATACGTGTTTAAACAAACAAAACTACGATACGATGTGTTCTGTTCCAGTCGAGAAAAACTTCTGATTGATATCCCAGCGGGCAAAGGTAAAATGGAGGCTAACATAGGAATGGATGAAATTTTCAATACTGGAAGGAAAAAGTAGAATCGCTGGAACAAAGTTAGAGCTGATGGTTACCGGTCAGGGTGCCAATTTGAGCTTATTGTGTCAATCCGAGAATTAGGTAGTATTTGAATTTTACTTGATTTTTAAAAAAAATATTTTACAATTAGTTAAATTTTCAATTCAACTGAATTATTATTTATAAAGAAAACGGTTCCAGTTCCATAAATCACTTTAATTTGAATTAAAATTTAGAATATTTAACATTTATATCATTCTATAAGTTTTATTTGAGAAAGAAACAAAAATATTGAATTTGTAATCAATTACAGTAAAAGTTACATTCATTTTGCATTTACACCGTATTTACAGAGATATAAATTAAATTATAACAAATTAATAAATATTTTTCTATATAGTAATAATAAAAAAATAGAAAAAAATGTATACTATTGTAATATATTTACAAATATTCAATAGTGCATGATTTAAGGTTGTAAGGGTAAAATAAAGGGAATTAAGGAGAGGAAAATAAGTTTGGAGTTTATCAAAATGAGGCAATGGATCAAAAATTTGTCTAACATTCAATCTGCGTTTGAGGTAAAAATGTTTAGCTGCTCTCCGCAGTTCCAGATGGGCTCTATTATTATATTGTAAAGTAGTAGTCTCCTCTTTACTTTATATAAGTCTTCAAATATTTACAGAATCTATAATTAAATTATCATATAAATACAATTTTGTTAGGAGTTTAAGATTATATCCACTGAACCTAATAAAATGCTTCAAGTATAGCGTCTCAACAATCAAATATTTCATAATCAATTTTGTCTCTTTTTTTTTTTTTTTGTTGAAATTTATTGTTGTTGAGAAACTATAAAACGTAATCATTTTAGTCGCTTTAATTACATCACTTTAATTTACCTTTTTAGATTTTCGTCTCTCCCTTAAAACTAATAAATATAGAACGTAGTTGGAAGATTCAAAAAAGCATAACCTCATTTAGCTACAAGCCAATTATATCCTAAAATAATTTGTTAATTTTCTCTTTTTCATAATTTTTTTTTTAGTTTATGCTCTGTTTTATTAAACCGTGAATGCTATTTACCTACGTACCACAAGACAGAATAGACATCAGCAACGTATATCTCACCTGAAAAAAAAAGAAAGAAAAATAATTAATATAATTCAATTTTACTGATTTCAACAAGCTCAATTTAAATTTAAAAAACCAATTACGAAAAAATTAACACTTCATTAGTAACAAATCTATGTTAATGCAAAAAAAAATTTTATTTATATATAAGTGAAAAAGTGCTTAGCTTACCACTAAATGATATTAAAATGGAAAATTATAAAATCCTAAATATTGTATCGAGATCAAGGAGTATATCTCAATTAATTAATAAATTTACATTAGATTAAAATTAACACGACAAAATATTTGTAATTAGAAATCATTAAAAAATTAACATACCCATTAAAACTGCTTCAGAATTGAAATTGAACAAGTCACTGTACACTAGAAAGAAAGTACTGGAAAGAATCTGATATCAAGAGGAAAAATAGCAAGTTCTCTAATCCTTTGAGCCAAACATCTAAAGCTTATTGCTTATCATAGGATTTAGATGTATATTTATAGTTGCTATATCACGTACATTTAAATTAAATATCTTGACGAACAACATGAAGTTCAAATGAAAACAAAAACATAAGTGAATTATATACAAATTCATACTTTTTTTCTGATTGACTATTACCTAGTTTTGGCTAATTACAAATGTTTAACAAGATATTATCATTTTTTTGAATTATTTAATATATGTTATTTGGGAAAACATCTTCTACTGAGACTTTCAGGTTTTGTTTAATGAGGGGTAATTTTTCTTGAATTGAAATAACTACTTACTACAACTTGATTGAAACTAACTCAAACTTATGCAAGGTTAGCAATG
>NW_027116712.1:338680-340761 GCF_000696795.3 Halyomorpha halys | reverse complement strand
CAATTGTTTGTTTTATTTAAGTGTAACAATATCATTATTTTTTGTTATTAATTTTACTTTCCTCTTTTATTAAGAAGCATTATTCTTATCTATTTATTTGATTATTATTTTTTTTCTTTTAATAAGAACATTTTATATAGTTAGGGGTGTCTGACTATACCCCCTCATAATCAACTGTTAAAAAATATATATAATATAAGTTATATCAACCATGTAAAGCCCACCAGGCCGATCTGGTATAAAACTCAAATAAATAAAAAAAAACTTGATTGAAATAATGACAAATCAAATATAATGTCAAAATTAAAATTATTATACATTAACCTAATCTATAAATTAAAGAACACAATCAAAAACTATATAAAATTAAAACTCGAAAAAAAACTAGCCTATAATCACAAGAGTTAGTAACGTGAAACATGAACTGTTAAGTGTCAGGTATATTATTGTGTGAACAGACTTGTAATAAATTAATTGAATTAAATTATTGAGAAAAACATCGAAAAGTAATCTGTAAACATTGGCATTGGTGAGCCCAATGGATTCAGTTAAGTCAAACCTTATATATTTTTAAATACAGTGTGATGTCGGTAGCCTGAGCTAATTACTGCAGGTGAATGTTTGGATTTCATTATTATGAATAAACATAAATTTTTATTTATTTAATCTTTTTACATATTTTATTGGAGATTTAACAGTTTAAAATTTTAAAAAATTTAAATTATTTTTTCTTACATCTCCAGTAATGTTAAGTTATGATTTAATTTTTTAAAACTATAAGATCGTTGATTTATAAGTGAAAAATATATAAATAAAAAAACTCTTTTTATGGATTTATTTAAAACGTAATAGAAAAAAAAATCACCAACAAAAATTTGTATTATAAATATTTCGACTATTAATTAAATAAGTTTTAGAGAATCACGTGATTTATGCAATAGATATTACGTATTTTTAATTCCAACAAAATATATTATGAACACTTCCATAGGAAATAGAGTACTCTATATCGAAACTAAAATATCCATTTTAGATTTTCAGGGTGATTACGATAACTTACCAATAGATCGGGAAGTTAAAAATGACCTTTAATCATGTACATTTTTATTTGAAAACAAAAAGTTATTGCATGCTGAGCTAGTTCGGATTATTGGAGATTACACTGTATATGTATTATAATATAAATATATAAATACACATATGGTGCTTTATAACGAAAATCATAACGCTTCCATACTATTTATACAAATATTTTTAAGGATTAGAGTAGGTACATAGTAAAATTATTTGGTGCCGCCGATTGCAATGGAAAATGTCATATTCCTTTAACAACGAAAAAAAATTGACATATATATTTTTTCTTTTTTTTGAAAAAGGTTCGCTATGAAGGATGAAAATGTAGATCTAATACACCCTAACCCTGGGGCTCCCATAACATGTGCCTCCAGGCACCTTAACTGTTTTACGTCGAACGGCAATATCGGCAAGTATTAAATAAAATATTTTTTTTGAATATTTAGTAGTATAAGATTACTATAACATATATTTTATAAAATATATCAAATATTTACAGATATCACAATATCTTAAAATGTTTTTTTTTAATCGCAAAGATTTCCAATTTCAAATATCTCAGATGGGAGACGGTCGACAAATGTAATAAACTTTTCATTGATGTGTTGTCGTAAATAGCTAAATTTCATTGCAACGATTCTATTAATTTTTAATTTGGTAATTGTTAAATACAGATAAAATTGTAAGAGGCGTTAATAGGCTATCAATTTGAGATACAGGGTAATCTTAGTTATCCGAATTTCAATACTCTGAGCACTCCAGTAATCCGAGCGCAGTAAAAAGCGCAAGTATTTAAAGGATATTTTTAACTTTCCGATCAATATGCAAGTTATTGTAATGACCGTCAAAATTGAAAATGGAAATTTTTACAGTTTCGATATTGGGTAATCTAATTCATAATACATTTAGTTGGAATTATAAATACATTACATGTTTTGTATAAATCATTTGACTCGGTAAAACTAATTTAATTAATAGTAGAAATATGTATAATACAAATTTTGTTG
>NW_027116712.1:336245-337450 GCF_000696795.3 Halyomorpha halys | reverse complement strand
TTCTTTCATTTACATTTGCAAACGTTTGCAATTAGCCGGCATTTTTAAGTTTTTTAAAAAAGAAAATGACAACAAGATAAAGGTATCCTTGAAAATGACCTGAGGGTCGAAACGTTGGAAGGTTTTAAAAAGAATAAAGTTGAGGAAAAAAGGATCAGATTTGTTTTAAAATAAACTAAACCACTCTCAAACAAGAATATATTAATAAAAATCAATCTAATAAACTTATACTTAATAAAAATCATATATTTGCTATCAAACTAAATATATTATTAAAACATGTTTTCTTTCATTTAAAATATAAATTCTCAATATTCCTCCACCGAAATTATTACCTAATTGAATTAATTTACAATACAATTCTTTTTTTAATATGGATTTATTATAGATGAATCCACAGTTTATAATTTAAAGCACAATAAACAATAAAATTCGGTACTACGAGACTGTAAAAAAGCTTTCTATATTTTAAACAATAAAAAATTAAATTATAATTCATAAATTTGTCCAAGAAGAAATATTTATATCCCTACCAGATCTTGTCTATTATCTATGTGGGAAACACGTTTAGAATTAACAAAATGTTTTGTAAACACATAAGCCTAGTAAGAAAAAAAGGTAATACAAAAAATCAACAAAATTAAAAGTAGTTTACATGAACATTTTTTTTTTAAATCCGGCATTTAAGCCCTATTAGTCAATTTGAATGAGAATAAAACTTATCTGATATTAAACACAACTTAATTTCTTATTGATTCACGGAGTTTAATCAAAATCGTTAGAGCGTATTGGAGAAAATCGAAAATTGTTTAGACTCACTTTAAAGATATAATTCCAGTATCGTACGACTTTTCATTTTTGAGCTAGGCTGTTCACAGACACACACACCATTTTGAGAAACTAGTTCTTTTGGACTCAAAACATGTATTTTCATCGAAAACTCAAATTCGGAATTTTTCATGACCCTTTGAATTTGCCATATCTAATTGAATCGCCTTTCTAAATAGTCCATATATATATGTAAGTGAAAGTAAAGAAAATATAAAGTATTATCATGTATAAATAAAAACATTAATGTAATCTAAATATTGGTGTCATTAGTGGGCATGATTTTATAACCACCATAAATATGACCACAATTTTTTGGTGGATTAAAACTACTTCGAATATAACGACGTATCAGCTATATTGATAAATATTTACAG
>NW_027116712.1:335432-336195 GCF_000696795.3 Halyomorpha halys | reverse complement strand
AATATTGGTGTCATTAGTGGGCATGATTTTATAAATAGTCATGTAAATTCATTTTGTTGAATTTTTTCCTAATACTTTCTGTGATCGGAACACACCCCCTCCCTTACAGCTATTTGTCAAGATTATCCAGATTGTACTGTGTTTCACTTAAAAAATGTACCATATATAGTTCAGCAAACATTATTTCATTGTGCTGCAAATAATTGCTAAAATTGTAAAAAAGCTGTAGTTTAGTGCTCAACTTTTACACCTTTCCTAACGGTACTCAAATAATACAACAAATATTCATATAAAATTTAACGTCAAAACAAGGTATTACACAAAGAAAAAAGAAAAATATCAGAAAAGGAAAAGTTAAAATGGCTGGCTTATAAGTTCTAGATGAAAATAAAAAAATCAACACTGATACAGGTTTCGGATTAGTAACAAGTTATTATAGACGGATAAGGCAAGATGGGAATTAAACTACCAAGAGAAAAAAAGAAAAGCTTTTACGAAACCTGAAATTTTGAAAACAAATGGAATTTAAATAAAAAAAGATGATTCCGGACGATACAAAACTGAGTTGGATGAATATTTAATCTCGAAAAATTTGAATAAATTAAAAATGCCAGGTAGCAGAGGCTGGAGAGAGTAAGAGATACTAAATTATGTATGAGGCCCGGTTTTAGATAGATCTAAAGTGTATATAAAATGGTCGCTAAACCCACTCTTTTAAAGTTTTAAAGTATATATATTTATTTATTTTCTTCAAATCATTATT
>NW_027116712.1:331796-333633 GCF_000696795.3 Halyomorpha halys | reverse complement strand
TATTTATATATATATATTTTTTTTTTAAATGTTAAGATTTGAGGCAAGATAGGAGAGATGCCAGGAAACACTTATGACCGCTGGAAGGATTAAGCCATTTCAACTGTACATAAAATCGGGAGACAGAAGCATCCCTCGAGACCCCAAAGATGAATCGTACAAAGGAGTTAATCAACCGGTTTAGTTCTACCTCAAGATCCCGAGGGATATATTAAAGAAAACTTTAAACCTATAAAAGATTCAACTCTGTGAATGATACAGCCTGGTTATGCTCCCATCCTATCACAAAGATAAAGTCGAGTTGTAGAAAATTCAAGAAACTAAAGAATACAAAATTTTAAGTTGAAATTTTGTCATTTTTAAGTTCAAATCCATTCACACAATATTTTGTGAGAAGAAAAAAGTGGGGCTTAGATCCGAGCAAATACGGGATTTTCCGTTGTTTACAGACCTTGTAGATCTTTTGCAGCCTTCCCTGCCTCCGTCTATCTTGGGCTATTGTTTTCCAATTTGCTGTATGTAGCTCCCCTGTAGCCTTGTTTGTTCTGTCTATCCATTTAGTTTTCAGACTCCCACGTGGTTTCTTGCCAGCTGCTGTAGTATCTGAGTTTTTGGGGACACGCCTTCAGGGACTGGATCTGAATGCCACGCCCATCCTCTTGGCATTCGTATTCTTGAAATGTTTCCTGACTTAAAATAACGAATTTCTGATATGATTATCTCCTTCATATGTTCCTATTACAGATCATTGGAGTAATCATTTTGCGGAATTTTTAATTTATTGATTATTTATGAAAATAATAGAACATAAATATCTTCAAACTATAGTATAGCATATATACATGAGTATAGAGAGTAATAGACATTTCTGTAGTTGTATTGGGTAATTTTTTCATCTTTATATTAAGATAGACCCACCTTTAGCGTATAAAATTAATTTAAACTTATTTAAAGCCAAAAAACCCCAAAACGTGTGAATTTTAGTATGTTTTGATAATTTCTCGTATTTGCCGAAAACAAACTGCAGGGTAACTTCAGATTCGTGTTCAACACCCTCAAAAATACAAAGTATGCCAATAAAAACAATTACATCAGACCTATTTTCTTTAAACTAAGATTTCACTGCACTAAGAGCATTGGTTAGTTTAAAAATTGATAAGTGTAGCGCATAAGAAGATAGAGTGCTACAATAAATAGATATAACAAATAATAAATGCATATATATTGTGCTTATATTCTATAACAACAATTGTTTTTGTAACCAAGACTCCGTTTTTTGGGAATACGTAAATAGTCTATTACTACAAGCTTTCACATTTAAGGACACATTCACTGCCGATTTATGTATTAAACCAATAATTTTTTTTTTTTGGACTTTGAATATTGTAAAGCAGTTCGTTAACAAACCTAATATCAGAAAAACAACGCCCTTTGTTGTTTTTTATTCGTGTCCATCTCAAACTCGGTAGAACCTAGAAATAGGGCACAAGATCGATTGGCCATCTCTATTTCAAATATTCTAAATCTCAGTGGACAAATCGATTTTCAGAAAACACTCATACCATTTTTCGACTAATTTTAAATTGTTTCAAGAAATCTGTTCCTCATGACAGCATAATAATAAGTAAAAGAAGTCCAAATCTAGCAGCTTTTAAACCAAACGACCAAGAACATTAAAATATTGCACTTCAGGAAATCTTCCATACCGAATGCAATATAAATAATGATATTAAGAATTTTGTAAAAATATTATATAGAAAGTTGAATATATTTATTTTATTTTATAAGTGTTTTTACTTTTCTGATATTTTTTTATTTATATGATAAACATCGCTTA
>NW_027116712.1:325855-331136 GCF_000696795.3 Halyomorpha halys | reverse complement strand
ACCGTTTTATTAAGATTTGTTCCCACTGTGCACCTTGTTGAAGGTGTTTCCCACCTAAGAATGATTTCAGTCGCTACGGGTACGGGACTGTCTCCGTTCCATGACTAACAATGTTGACTAATTGTTGAACATTGCATCATCATCTCACTTCATCCCCACTCCGAGTGGAGGTCACTCCATCACCTCAACTGGCTCTTCAATGAAGAGTTTCTTCCGGTTGTTAACACGTGTAGGTTCGATTCACACAGAAGCAAGATTTACTAGAATATACTATGCGAGAGGCACCCATTTTTAGGTATTGAGCAAACTGAGGAATTTATAAGTATTCTTAATTCAAAAATGTATTATATAATTTTGAAATTATTTTCATGTCACCTGACAGCATTTAACGGTTATGAATGAAATGTAGCTGTTTAAAAAAAAAAAAAAAAATCCTTCCCTAAAATAACTGTTACTTTTCACAAAAAGTATTACTTATTAGGTGTTTAATCTTTGTTGTTTTATACGATGCTTGGTTATTCATACTAGAATTCAACTAGTCCTTTCAGAGTCTAAATTTATTAGTTCCCATTTGCTAAACTACAGGGTCGTAATTTGTTGTGGCGTTCAACCATAGCTTTCAAGTTTTTAACTAAAACAATCGGTCAAAATTGAATGAAGGTTCCAACAATAATCCCGCAACCGTCTTGTACTTTATAGTAGGAGATAAATACGTTAAGCAAACTCGAAATTCTATTTTCCAAATTAACTATTGACGTTTCTAGTGTAATTCTTAAAGTCGAAGTATACAAATAACTTGAAAACTTATCGAAAAAAAAGAAAAAAGTTTCTATTATCGGTCAAAACCTATGTATATATTACATACAAAAAATGAATCTACACACAAAAAAAAACCCATGGAGGGTCAGGGGTGCTGTATTATGTAAGGTAGTGCTGTTACTAGATAAACGGTTGTACAAGGAGGCGATTTGGTCAGAATCACGCTAGACCGCCAGTTTTTTCTCCGGTTGACTCATGGCTACAGTAACAAAATGAATAGGTATCGGTCACAGCCGGATACAAACTTGGATCCTTGTAGTTTATGTATATGAGGTACGGACAGCGATATCAGCTGACTCAATAAAGGCAGTCTTTAACTGGAGGCCGAGTGTGTCAAATCTTATTCCTTTTTCTCTCTTTTCTTTTTACACTGTGCTCTCGTCGATACTTAGGTTATATATATGCTTGTTATCCCACTGTAATCAAAGTCTAACATTTTGATTTTTTTTCAAATAGATTGTGGTAATTTTATTTTTTTTCAAATAGATTGTGGTAATTTGATTTTTATTATAACTCCATATTAATCTCCTATTTTTTGCTTAAACAGATTCTCGAAAATGAGTGTAAGACAGAAAATATTTCGTTTCAGTAGGTGCAATCAATAATCGGTTAGTAGAAGTAATTTGGACAAAATAATTGAAATTTTGATTTACCGAAAATTTTCACTATTCTCACAAAAATGTTTTGAAAGATCTCTGATTTCCTCTAGTTAGTCACATGTGTAGCACCATATAGGAGCAGAATATGTTATTATTGTTAGTTTGACAGTTTTGTTCAGTTTGTTTTTCGGTGTTAGTTATGTTCAGATTTTTACTACTCGGGACTACAAAATACAATGCGTATCCGACTAAGGAGGGTTGTCTTTTATTTTTAAAAGGATCCATAGAATAAAACAGGGTTTCTTTTATTCTTACTAGATGAGGTTTGTGACGAGTAGAACAATTCTTCCATTGTGCCTCCTTCGGGCACACATAAGCATTAAACCTAGTGAACGTATAATAGAATTTCTGTGTTCAGCTATTAAACTAAAAAAACAATAAATTTGAAAAATTATGAATCATATAAGCTTATATTATTTAACTATTAAGTAACGCTTGGAATTCGAGCTACTAATAATACTTTCAGAATACAAATTATTTAATATAACCAAATATGATATTTTACTTTAAGTTAAATTTTGTTTCTTTTTTCCTTTCTTAATTTGCTATTACTTAATTTAGATATCTATGTAAATATGGTGTGAATGTTGTTGTTGTTCAAAAATAAATCTATACCAAAATGATGTTTTTACGATGGTGTTTGTTTTCCGAAATGTCAAGAACTAATAAAAACATTTAAAGCAATTTGAAGAATTATATTTATTAAACACGAAAGTATATAATGAAACTGAGTAAAGAGTATTTTGCACCAGAGTTTTGACTTTTCTTGATATTCTGGATTTTTGACCCACATACAAGATTCAGAAAAGTATAAAAGTTTAAAGTAAACCACTTTTTGGAACCAAATAAACATTATTGCTTATAAAAATATAATATTTTTGTTTCTTAGGTGTGAAATATGAATTACATAAAATACTTGAAATGTTTAGAAAAATATTATTTTTAACTTGTAGTAACTGATCAATTTAAATAAATTAAAAATTGAAATAAAACTTTAGAGATGAAATATTTTATGTATGGTATTGGAAATATGCGCTACGTGGGAACTAAAATATACACATGTCATAAATAAATATTAATTATATTAAAATATATTCTACTTGATTGTATCTTGTTGTGTAAAAGGAAAACATGTAAAATAAACTCATATCAACACTGACCAGTCACTTTTATCGATCCTTAGAAAGACAAAAAAAATATTACGTAACCAACAAGTTAAAAACCGCCTTTAAAGTGAAAATATCACGGGATTGGAGACAATTATAGCTTAATTGTTGAGCCCAATTTTAATGCAGGCAAGAATAAAATGATTGAAGGCGCATCTGGTTCGCCTGACCTATTACGGCATCCCTCAATCTATTATAAATTTCGTTTAATTAACTCACATTTCCTGGCTGAAACCTCCTTTCGCCCCGGTTCTAGGATTAAAACTGAATGTTTAAAGTCTCCGATTTTGCAAGGGGATCATGGAGATCATCTCCTCACCAAGTCATAGAATTACGCATCCGTTAATACGGAGTATAACGAAATGTACATATTTAACAAAGTTTCGAAAAAGCTTCTGGTCGTTAGAGAAATGATAAAAAAAATTAAATTGAACTATTAAGCCTCAAAATTATACAGAAATCGACGCAGAGCAATTAGCACTCAAATTGGCAAAAAAAAAAAATGGAAGTTGTTTCAAAATGTAAAAAAAAATTTTGCTTGGGCCTTTATACCTTGAAAACTACCACTAGCACTAGAAAGCCTAATAGAACATCATTTAAAGTAGAATAAATCTGCTAAAATTAGAGCCCTAATAGAACTATTTAGGTTCAATAGTTCCTGATATATATCTCTTCAAAAAATAAAAACTATAAAGTAGTTTATGACATCCATCTTCGTAAGAGTAGTAGTTTTCATGATATTTGAATAAATAAATTCTTAAAATGTTGATTTCTAGTTGTTCTGACGAAATTTTTGATTAAAGAAAAAATATCTGAGGAACCATTAAACACACAGATGTCTACCTGCGCTCCCATTTTAGCTAGTTTAATAATACAATAATAATAATACAAGCTATTAATAATACAGCGGTTTAAGACGTTTATCTTGAAAGCATATTAAATTATAGCTTAATAAATTATAGCTTCAATTTGGTTGCTAATAGATATCTGTACGTCTCATGGTTCTTGAGGTATAAAATTCCCATAGTAAATTGATGTCAGTACATTTTTTATGAAATGTTGCCTTTTAAGGGAATCCCGGAGACCACTGGACATAAACAGCTCTACTATGGATCATATTTTAGCAAATATACACTACTTTCAATGATGTTCTATTTGGTTTTCTAGATGAATGGGAAAAATTTTTCAAAGTTTTGAAATAGTCGACATTTTTGATTCCCGTTAGCTATACTTGGCAGACTCGTCAATTTTGATTAGTAATTATACATAGTTTTCATTAAAGTAATCAAAAATTGGTTTAAAATAACTGACTTTTTTCTCCTATTCGGCTCTTGTACAAAAAGGGCAAGAGTAGTTTTAAAGATGAATGGGAAATTATTTTATTTTCAAATTATTCCAGAGATCGGGGAGGAGCCCCCCAACTATAACAATGTACCTGGACTAGGATAAGGTCAGAATTGAAATATGCAATATTATTTTTGAATATTTTGTATGTGTAGAGGTTTTGGAACATCTTCAGCGTTAAAAAAACAAGATATAATTATAAATAAATATAGTGTAGACAATAAAATTAGAATTTAATATAGAAAAAATTATGGATGAAACATGACAAAACTAAAATATTTTTTATAAAAAGGAAGATGGTCTGGGTGCGGTCAGAATTACTCAAATAGCAAAAAAAAAAACTATTTATTTAGCTCCAACGTTTAGACAGTAGATACCTTCATCTGCCTTTATATCATTCTTGTGTTTTCTGTCATTCAGGAAGGTGGATGTCCTATTGAATTTTAATCTGTAGTTTGAGAATGTATAACAATTTGACAAAGAAATAATAATAAAATAAAAAATCAGGGGATCATCATTATGGAATAAGCGGTATAAGCCAATTTCCAAACTACCGGATTATTTTACATGTTAATATTCGTGAAATATAAAAAAATAAGAAACTTTTATAAATGTAAAAAATAAAATAGTATGTCATGGATATGGAGGATAACTTTTCAACCTAGCCTTTAAACCATCGTAACGGAAAATGAGCCTTTAAAACCAAAATGAAACTGAACGGTTTAGATCCATATTCAACAGGAATAGCGTATAGGAGACGGTAATCGATATGTTATCGAAGTGAAACTGTATCTTTAATGAAGGTACTCAGCCGCCTGAAGTTGCGGTAAACAACAATCAGTGCTTGTGGACTTAGGCAGTATGTTAACGGAGAAGGGGGTTATTTCTAACTTGCAAATCGCTATAGGAATCAGTATCCATCGAAAAAAATAACTTTAGAAAAAACATTCAAAGAACTCAATTAAAATTTCTAATTAAATAATCAAAACAGAATTTTAAAATGAAACAATAATCAGAATATTATTCGATATATATTAGAATTGTAAATATTTTAGCTAGGCTAAGACCATCAACATTTTAATTTTATTTTAGTAACGTTTCAGACCATGATTAAAATTTTTCATCAATATTTTATTGTTTAATTTATTATAATTTGGAGATGTATTAGTAACTTTAGAGAATTTTGTTATTTAATGAAACATCAAAACCTTCGCACTTTTCACATTTCGAGAATTTTTACCTCATTTTCAACGTCTACAATAAAAGATTATTCATATTATACATTTAAAAGTA
>NW_027116712.1:322739-325721 GCF_000696795.3 Halyomorpha halys | reverse complement strand
TTTTTATTTATTTGATATTAAATATTTCATTTCCAACATTTCAATCCTTGTAAAGTTATCGTTCTTAAAAAAGTTACGATATGTAAAACTTTTTAGTTTTTTTTAGGCCGCCCGTAGGTCAATGGTTAAGACACAGTGTTACCAATTTGATGTCTATTGGCGGTGCCGGTTCGAATCCAGCCTGGGATGTTGACTTTTTTCATTGAGTGGCGGTCCCACAAAATTAAAAACTTCCCCCAACCATGGTTAGGCAATAAACCTTTAATATGCCCAACCTATTATAAGGTTCCCTGTGGACTGATACTCTTCAGTAAAATTAGAACATTTTACAGATAGTACATATTTAAGGACAACATAATAAGAATTAAAACTTCTGTGATGAAATAGTCGTTATCGCAAAAATAAAAAGCAAGATAAATCAAAATAGAAAAAGTATGATAAAAGTATATATGTTATGCTTTATATTATGTGTATATGTTTATTTTATATATTATATAACATTATAAAATGTTTTTAATATTAATTCATAGGTTTGCATAATTTTTTTAAATAGTATATAATTATCAGCTATTTTAGAAGTCAAAAATGAGATGAAAAAGTTCGAAACATCTAATAAATAGAAATTTAAAGAAACGTGAAAGGTTTGATAGTCCTTGATGGAATTTAATTAATGAAATCAAAACTCTTGAAAAATTAAATTTATATACAATTTATTTTATATGATCTAATCATTATGTAAGAAAACTGTTATATCTATCGATCCAGTAATTTTCATGAGTATCTTGGATTCAAAAAATATGTCAAATAAAAGTCAATTAAATTTGGACGGGGGTTTATTGGGGTTGAAACGGAGGTATTATAATATCAAGTGGTAAATATAATATACAAATAAATTTCATAATTTCACATTTTTTTAATAGTAAAAAAATATTCAAAACGAGATACTTTTATTAACTAAAAGTACTTATTAATTAATAGAGGATTCAAATCAAGTTGCGATTTAAGATTGATGGAAATTCACAAAGCATTACGTTGCCCTTTTTGTACAAGAGCCGAATAGGAGAAAAAATTCAGTTATTTTAAACCAATTTTTGATTACTTTAATGAAAACTATGTATAATTACTAATCAAAATTGACGAGTCTGCCAAGTATAGCTAAAGGGAATCAAAAATGGCGGCTGTTTCAAAACTTTAAAAAACATTTCCCATTCATCGTTAAAACTACTTACAACATTAGAAAACCTAATAGAACATCATTGATAGTAGAGTAAATTTGCTAAAATGTGGGCTCTTAACGTTCAATAGTTCCCGAGATTCCTTTTAAAGGCAACATTTCATAAAAAATATACTGAAATGAATTATTGTGGTAATTCTATACCTCAAGAACCATGAGACGTACAGATGTCTATTAGCAATAAAATTGAAGCTATTTTAATGTGCTATAAAGTAGTTAATGACGTTTAGCTTCGTATGAGTACTAGTTTTCATGATATTTGCAGGCATAAATTGAGTTCTAATTGTTTGGGCAAAATTCATATTCATATGCGAATATCATAAAAACGTAACCCCTTCGAAGATAAACGTCATAGACTGCTTTATAGTATATAAAAGTAGCTTTAATGGGAGTGCAGGCAGACATCTGTGTGTTGATGGAGATATATTTTTTCATAAATCAAAACTTTTGTTAGAACAACTATCAACATTTTGAGAATTTATTCAACAAATATCATACTACTTCTACGAAGATAAATGCCATATACTACTTTTTAGTACAAACTAGTTTTAATTTAAGCGCTAATGAACATCTGTACGTAGACTATTCCTGAGATATAGATTTTCCCAAAACAAATTGCTAACTACTGATTTTTTTAGTGCATTTTTTATCAAATATAGCTTTTTGAAAAGCTATATCTGAAGAACTGTTAAACCTAAATAGTTTAATTACGTCTAATATTTTGTAAAATTTATTCTACAGTAAATGATGTTCAATTAGGCTTCCTAGTGTTGGTGGTAGTTAGCAAGATATAAAGCTACTAACGAAAATTTTTTTTTCGTTCTGAAACAAGCGCTATTTTGTATTCCGCCTAACTATACTTGGTAGATTCATCAATTGTTACTAGTAATTATACGTAGTCTTCATTAAAGTGATAAAAAATTGGGGTATAATAACTGAGCTCTTTTCCATCGGGCTTTTGCACTATTGGAGTCAGCAATGTAGTGTATTTTCAAGAGTCAGATATGAAGGATCTCTTGATCTCTTGATGCAGAAGATTGGATAGTAGAGCAAGTGTTTAAAAATTATTATTTAAAATGAATGATAATATAAGTAAAAAATCGAATTCCATATATTCAACAGGCGCAGGACCATTGAGAATGTAACGCTAATACTATTTCTCCAGTGACATTAAAAGGACGCAGACATCAGTCGAAGATACATCTACGGATAGACATGCACAAGAGCAGGTGGGGAAACAGAGAATACATTGTTAAAAAAAAGAGGAGAAATGAGTGGGGGAAGGGACCAGGTGAGGCCACGGTTGATACCTGAGGCAGAAAGGATAGCGCCCAATGGCAGGTACTGGAGTCACATGACCACATCCTGTCCTGATATGTTTAAAAGGGAAAACAAACTGTACAGATAAGTTATAGGCTTGGGGGGAGGGGGGGGAGGAGTGAACTTTATTTTGAATTTGAGCTTACAATGGAAATACACGTTTTGGGGTCCTCAAGTCCAAATAACTGAGCGTCGCAAATTGGTCTGTGTATGCTAAGTTTGAACGACTAAGCTCCAAAACGAAAAGTTCTACGAAACTGAAATAAATATTTAGAGCATGTGTATGCCTGGGATAGACAGTAACGTTCCCGTTAAAATGGACCATCCGGAAGTACCGCTTCACAACATAAATTTTACACTTTTTTAAGATTTCCTCGGAATTGGCTCTAACGATTTTCATTAAATTTGGTGAATCAATATACAATTAA
>NW_027116712.1:320980-322642 GCF_000696795.3 Halyomorpha halys | reverse complement strand
TTCAACTTAGAAGAAATAATAAATATCCTATAGAAATCCGAAAGGCCGTAAATAACAAATAGTAAAAAAAAAAAAATTCGTCTTAAGTATCTCTAATTTTGCTTATTTGAAATACATTACTGTTTATCGTTGTAAGTAATGTTAAAAAATGTATAAATATAAAATACCAAAGAATGTTACGAATAAATAAAAGATAAAATAGAGACAGGAGTTCTAATCGCAATAAGTCGAGATTACTTCCGATCAACGGCTTTGTTGTTACATTGATGATTTACTTACAGGGGTGCTAAGTACATTTCCAAGGGCGTACCCAGGATCAAATTATTTTCTAAAAGAAAACAAACTTTTATTAAATTAATTAAATAGTTTTTCCACTTCTAGGGGGGGGGGGCAGCTGCCAATGCATTTTCAAGTGGTTAGTGAAAGTTGTGTGATGCGCGTACCGCACCAGATTTTTTAAGAATGGGGAAGTTCGTGATAAGAACTTGACTAGCAGAGTTGCTATTCTTCGAGCGAGTTTGTTTCCCCAAGGCTGGATGGTTTTTTCTTTATGGGTGTATCCAAAGTCCATGAATCACATCGACCATACTCGTTAATCAGGATTCCTTGCTAGTCGTAGGTACTGCTAAAGAGTTATCGCTATTCTCAACAAACTCGGAAACGGGGTCATAACTCATCACAGTTTGAACAGAAGGTATTGCAGACCTTTTGATATTTACTTTAAGGCTTCTGTTGTCAATCGAAAATACTTAGACAGCCGAAAGCTCAATTAAGGAAACATCAGGTGCGGTTTAAGAAAAAGCAAAAAGTAGAACAAATTTCATGTTTAACTTTCATTTTTCCCTAATATATCTTAATGACTAAATTATTAATGATTAATTAAAAATCCGTTATAATTATATTATCATATATATTTATCACTATATTTTTCAAAATGTTTCAGTTTACATTTAATTCATCAAGATGTTTTCAGTTATTTTGTAATTTTTTTTCTTTTATAAAATATGTTAATTATCAGTAATAAGTTTGAGATAATTAATTTTTGTTTCTGTATTTTTTATGTTACCTAAAGCAATCTTTATAAAATGTATTTTTAGTTAGTTATTTCTTAAGCAGTATTATTTGATGATCTCTGTATATTTGAAATTTAGGTTTCTTTTCTTTTGAACACTAAGAATTCCTTTATTTTACATTTTCTCTTTTCCTTCTTAAAAATATTTTTGTTCGTTTTCTAAATTTTTCAAACTGTATGTCTCTAGACTGTAATAGATGTAAATAAAAAATAAATTTCTCATTGGCTTTCCCTCATATTGTAGATGTGCTTGCTAAGCAACAATGCATTAACCATGTATCAAAATATATTAAATTAAGTTCTTATATAATTATGAATCAAATTCAATGACGATAAATAAACAAAGATAAATTAGTATGAAATGATAAAATAAATATAAGGGGTATTCATGATGTTGTGTTAAATGTAAAATGTTTTGCCATGTTAAATGTTATAACTATAAGATTGTGAGGAGCCCTATTTGAAGTCATGTTAAACGTTAAATGCACAAGAGTCCCTAGCGGATTTTCTCAGCAACTTGTTGTATAAGCCTTTATGTTTATAACCTTCCTTCCAGACCCTCATGTTATTGTTTGCTTCAATTTTGATTT
>NW_027116712.1:318432-318870 GCF_000696795.3 Halyomorpha halys | reverse complement strand
AGAATTATGTTGATGCGACTATCAATTCGTTTCCTTGCCAACATTTTCTTTTGCCATTACTTTCAACTTAGAAGAAATAATAAATATCCTATAGACATTATTGGATGTCCTTATTTATTTAGAAAATATTTTAAAGAAATTTTGAATTTAATTACAGTAAAGCCCCGCAAAACCGGACTAGATATAGTCAATCACACAAAAAACAGGAAACTTACTGAAGCAATGCACATAACTAAAACATCGATAATGCAATCAATTTTAAGACTAACATTAAGAATTTAAGTTCACATTATATAGATAGTATAAATCATTTAAAAATATAATTAGAATTTGTATAAATTTTAATATAGCCGTTATATAATAGGGGTATTCATGATCTATGTTAAAGCGTGTTAAATGGAAAAACTCGTGTTAAATCGAAAAAAATTGCCTTCTTTT
>NW_027116712.1:315740-316227 GCF_000696795.3 Halyomorpha halys | reverse complement strand
GGTACAGATTTATTAATTTATTTTTATGAAATAAAATTTCTAAGTACCACTTAGAAAAAATAATTAAAATGCGTTTTAATGAACTGGATATTCCCTAAGAAAGAATCATAAAGAACATAGAACCCTTGTAGTATGAATATTTTTTACAGTGTTCGGTCGTCACAAGACTAAATGTTTTTTTCTATTACTGTAATGACAACAAATATTTTCAAGTTTTTCCACAGTAAGTGAAGAAAGGAAATGGAGGGGCCAGTAAATGTAAGCACATGACATATGATAAGGGGCCAGCAACTCCTCGGTTACATATATCAACTAGATACCGATGATTTATAAATATAACTTTCATGGAGCTCGTGGAAATGAGATTTATCAGCTAGGGCTGCAACAAATACAGAATTATGTTGATGCGACTATCAATTCGTTTCCTTGCCAACATTTTCTTTTGCCATTACTTTCAACTTAGAAGAAATAATAAATATCCTATAGA
>NW_027116712.1:306970-314315 GCF_000696795.3 Halyomorpha halys | reverse complement strand
TTTAAATGAATTTTCGTTGTTGAATTATTGTATTATTGTATACATAGTATGACTGTGTTAATGAAAATGAAAAAAAAAAGTTACTATGGAAGAATTATGCACTTCAACTCATGAGATATTATATTTTTAATTTTGAGAGTACTGTATGTGAGTTATAATTTACCTTTATTTTTATTATTATTTTTTTTTTATCTTTTTCCTCCTTAAATTGTATGAATAAATATGAATAATTACTCTGATGAGATTTATCGGCGATTATATTTCACTTGGGATGCGTTGATGTAAATCTTTTTTTTTTTTTAGAATCAAAAGTCGTAAAGATATAGTCATCTAAACAGGTGCCTTATGCTACATCTCATATCTAAGTTGAGAACAAAAGGCGAAAGATATCAATTGAGTGAGTATTAATCCATTATTAGACATCGAATGAATGTTATTACTAGCAATAAAAAAAAAAAAATATCTTATCTGAAAAGTCAAATCAAAAACAAAAAAACTGAATATAGACACTAATGGCATGAAAATAGTAACTTATCTTGAGTGATAAGGATCATAACAAAGAGGAAATCGCTCGAGGCTAACACCAATTCACAAACGGCGCCGATAATATTTGTTGACTAAACGCTCAGCGTAATGATTCAGCAGCGATAGTCCAAGAGCCAAGCTAATGGAACAGAAAGACTTTTCATGAGATTGGAAACTTTCTCAATCATATAATGAAAATTAATGGGGCCGAATCATTTCCTCCCCCCCAGCATGCGATTGTTTAAACAAACGAAAGCAGGATCGATTCACTCACCGCAACTTTTCGCCTTTAATTATCACCACCTTCCAGAATTTCGTATTCATTTCATTTCTGAAACATTACACCAGGCAGAGATGTAATTAATTTTGTGAAATTTCTTTGATGGCATGAACAAAGGCGAGGCAAAATCAACACAAACGCAGTGAGGAACAGAGAATGGAAGCTTAGAAAAATTGTATCTCTAAATATAACTTATCAATATATATTAAATTTGTTATTAGTATTCAGGGAGAGAATAAATAAAAAAGGACAATAGCTGTATATAAATAAATAAAATCGGTGTCATGATATGGTATTTTCTCCAACCACCACACAGTGGTGGAAAGTGTGAAAAAACCTCCAAAATGAAATGAGTCTAATAATGTTGATGAGTGTGGTTCCTTACAATCAAATAGCTATAAACGAATTCACCGCAATTGGTTTTCCCATAAATAATATTTGTGAGCCGTAGACCTAATCTTTCAGAAGTTATTTCGGCATTGGGAAAAAGTGAGTTTTTACTGGTTGTTGTTATTTTGTTTAAACTATCCAACAAATAATATTTCGGCCAAGCCAATACCAACGAAAGTTAGTGTACAAATTGTAGTTTTTCAAAAGTAGGTTTGTTTATTGATATATTGTTTTCTAAATTTCGGCAACTTCCAAATTAATTCTGGAAAAATTCGTATTTGCACATTTTTGATAGACCAGAAAAAATTAGCTTTATTGAACTTTCAGAAGAGACTATTTTCACATAAAAGTATACGTCATTTCATTTACGTACTGAGACGTATGAAGTCAAAGGCCTTCTTAGAAGGTGTAACCAACTCTTTGCCTTTAATTATCACCACCTTCCTGAATTTCATTTCTGAAATATTAAACCCTAAGCAAAGGAGATGTAATTAATTTTGTGAAATTTCTTTGATAGCATTAACAAAGACGTCTAAGACGACAAAGATCTCTAAACTTAAATATATTAAATTTAAACATTAAATATAATTTATATATAAATTTATGCAATTTAGGTTTGTCATTTTCTCCTCCTTCTCAAAAGTCTAATTACTTCTTCACTGCTGTCAGAAACAATGTTTGTTGTTGAAAAGAAGAAATGGAATAACTATTTTTTTTATATTTATTTAAAAAATAACAAAAAAAGTAAGGATTGGATGCATGAAAAAAATAGTTGTATGTCTTTGAATCTATTGATAGCAAATGAATAAACTTCTAAGGACTGTCATCTTCAGGTCATGATAAATTTCCTACAAAAACGTTTATACCTGTGTACGTCCTTCACTCATATTTAACCCTCAAAGGTTTCTTTTCTTCTTTTTTTTTTTTTTTTATTCAAAAGTTTATTTTTTAAAAATACGATACCCTTATTCCGTTTAGAGTTACAAATACAAAAAAAATCATTAAACAACGATAAGCAGCAATTTTGAAGAAACAAAACCCAAAGTTCTTTATTTGTAACAGTAATTTATACTTTTATAAAAATTATAATTGAAGTAATTAAATTATTATCGAAAACAAAAACCCCACAAAGATGATATAGGTATGAATATTATATACATGTTTAGACCAGAGCCAACAAACTATAAAAGGTTAAAATATATCTACTTTTACTTGCAGTTACTTATGTATGGAATACATAGTAAGGGGGAGTGTTGCGATCGGGCGAAATTTCGGATTTGAGTTTTCAACGGAAATAATCCTCTTCGGAGTTCAAATAAGCAATTCTCGAAAAGTTGCCTGTGAGAGAACAGGAAATGTAGTATGAAACAGAAATTAAATATTTAGGTCACATGCATGCCTGAGGTGTTACAGAAACTTTGTCTTTAAAATCAATCATCCGGGAGTGCCACTTCAGAGAATCGATTTTAAACTTTTTTAGGATTTTCTCAAAAATTCATTAAACGATTTTGATAAAACTCAGTGAATCAGTGTACACTTATGTGTTCTTTAATACCAGATAGGCTTTTTTTTTTTTTTTTTTTTTTTTTTTTTTATTAAAATAGTCTTAACAGGATTTAAATGACGAATTTTTGAAAAATCTCCCTCTGAAGTACCTTCAATGTTGCTTTAAAATTCAAATTAAAGAATTTAATTTGCAGAATTTAAATACAGTTGCAAGCCTACCTTCTACGCCACAACCCCTGATGAAGACCTGAAACTCAGGTCGAAACGTCGGCATAAAATAAATAAATATGGTTTTGTTTATTTATGTTGTTCTTTGCTGACCGTACCCCCCGACAAACTTCTCCAATCATTAAAGAATTTAAAAATGATGAAAGAAGAAAACAGCAAAAATAGAGACTGAAGTTCGAATCGGAATTTTAAAACCTTTAAAATTTATTATTTAAATTTTCACCTTCCTGAATGGTAGCCGCAGTAAATTTTTTTTACATCTTAGACGATTATAATTATCAATAATCAATTATATAATTAATTTATTTATAGGTTATTCATTATAATAATTATAGAAATTTTCTCTGACCAGTGAAAGATTTTTTATTCAAAACTTGTTTCGTTCTTTACTCAATTGGTTTTTTCAAAGATTACATGGAAAATTCACCCATTCTAAATAGGAACGAAATGACGTAAGTAATACATGGCGACGAAGAAGAAATAATTACATAGAAATAATTTTAAAAATAACTTTATCGATTCCAGAGTATGAATTTTATGTTAGGTACAGAATGAGGAAACTAACCCGTGAAGTGGCCTTATTGGTCCTTTTTGCCAACCCCTAGACGGTTACGGGTTACCGCCCAATCCTAACCACAGTGGGAATGTCAAGATTTATTTCGCGGTTTCTCCACGAAATCAGTTGCGGTTCTTGGATAGTGGCAACGGAGGTCCACACAAATAAAATAAAATTACGATCTTGAACTGGGGGACTTCTTCAAATCTTTTATTTAGTGAACTACTTCAGAAAAGGAGTCAGTCTTTCTCTGTCAAGCGACAAGCTAGAAAATAAATTTTTTTCAAGTTATGAAACTGTCGATACCCTGGTGTCATTGTTTAATACTATCGGGTCACATAATAGGCATTAATTAGATGCGTCTATTTAACACGGTAGTAAAAGAGTGGAACTGGGCCGTAAAATTAATAAAGCTATGCACTCGGACAAGACTTAGAAGCAGGAATTCCTGTTTAAGCCATTTTTTTTTAATTTAAATTACTGTGATTAAAATCAGAAATAATGAAGGATCCATATTGGAAGAAGATATTTGACCGTATGAAGTAGACTTTAGGTAGATGACATATCTGTTTTAATCCGACACACCTGACGAAACGCTGGTTAACAATAAGTATTTTTCGTTTACTATTTTGATAATGAAAACAAAAATTGTTTAGTTCGCTGTTATTATTGTTGGCGATGTAATTGATTGATGCCAATAAAGAATACGGTTACTTGCTCTGGTGGAAACTACCTAAATATACGAACAAAGGAAAAACTACACTTGCCAAAATATTCTTCAGGATACCCAACTATTAAAATTTACCAGTCGGCAGAAATATATGTTTACATGAGTAAAAGTTTGTAAGTGCTCCATCTCAAATCTATCGAGGTAAAATGAATTAAATCTTTTTTATGAGGAGATGATAGTCGGGAGTGCGGTCAGCATATAAACAATGTTTTGTTTGTAAGCTCAAACCCGGACCATCTCCTCCTCGTATTAATCTAAGGTCAATTGTCTCATTATAATTTTTTTTTTGTGTTGGTGTCATTAGTCATTTTTGTATTGGTGTATCAAAATCGCATGAGAATTGAATGAACAAGATAAACTATAACTATAGATTAATTATCATATTGTTTACATTTCTTTATTATTAACTTACTTCAAGTTTCTGCAATTATTTTTATTTTCGAATATGGTCGAGGTATGGCCAAGAAGGAACAAACGATGGTTATCAACTATATTATATTAGATGGTCTTGATTTGTTCTTAATTTTCTTGATCTTTATTTATTCTCATCTTATTTCCTTAAAGCGTGTGCTATTTTTGGTTTTTGTTTCTCTTATATCTCCTTTTCTATTTTGACGTGTTATTTATTACGAATCCTGTTCACTTTAAATCTACTACTCTATACTATTTCTTAATGAGGTATAGAAAGTTGACCGTAGATTAATAATTGGAGAAAATGGTCGGGGACTCATCACAGGTCGAAACGTCGGCATGAATAAATACTTTTTTTGCTGACCGCACCCCCTGACCATCTTCTCCAATTATGGTATTTCTTGTTTATATATATTGTTAGTTATATATATATTTACATAATTGTTAACCCCACCTCAAGTTACTTTATTGTTATCTTATTGTCTTACATTGTCAACAAAAGGTTAAATTGTTGTATCTTGTTTAGCCCTGGTGGGACGAAACATCAGCAAATAAATAGTTGATAACTATTTTATGTTCCTTCGAGACCTGACCCCCAATCATCTCCTTCATATTCAGTTACGGTCAATCATATATATATATATATATATATATATAAATATTTAGATCTTTATTTGAAAGGAAAGTTCATTTTTAACAATTTAGGTGGATTTTTAAGTTCTCTTTTGTTTATGAATGAACTTTTATTTTTATTTTACACGTAATGTATACAATTGTCTCTTTCTATATTTTTAAGATGATTTTAAATCGAATTTAAATTTAATTTTCCTTTTAACCACCCTTCTTGGCCGTAGCCCTGACCATCTTAATTATTTTTTTATTTTTTGCTTTCAACATGATTGAAATGAAATACTCAAATGACCATCGTTACTTGAAACGGCCTCAGAAACCTAAAACTCCAACAATTAACAAAAACAAGAGATGCACACCTGAACGCCCTTATTTACTCAATATCAAATACATACTTATCATTTCTTGTTAATGCTAAAAAAGTAACTATATTTTTATTTCAAAAATTTCGAGGGATACATACTACTGTGCACAAACTAAACTACCATTGCAGTTCGAGATAAAGCTTTCAGACCTCACCGCAACAAGCTCATTCATCACGACCTCCCCTATTAGTAAGTAGAGTAATAAGGAAAAAAACAACTCTTAGCTAAATAATATGTCGATGCCTGGAACAGTCTGGCTAAACAACATTAAGTATATTGCAGAATCATCACTATTTTAAAACGAGTATTCTAGGAATGTTATTGCGTTGGATAATGGAGGTGGTGGTGGTCTTGGGTGCAGTACTTGACAATGGAGGGTTTTATCTAGATTAGCAGTTATACAGGATGTGATGTCATCACGTTTACTCACCAGTGTTAGTCTCTTTGTGCAAGCACTTCCTGTGTTCAAGCATATTCTAAACGCAAAATCCAATTCATGGCAGTGTGATCACAAAACGAATTATCTCGTTTAGGGGCTTCAACTTGGGGTGTTTGAAGTCTACCGCTCCGAACTGAATGTTTAAAAAGTTATGGATACGAGGGATGGATGTGCAGGCTTCGATCCTTCGTATCCCTAAATAAACCTGGAAATTGGAAAATAATACAGATATGATCTGCCTAGATTATAGAAAGCGTAGGCAATATCAGAGTCTTGAGTTCGAAACCCGATCTAGCAACTAAATCAGTTATCAAATGATATATTAGTTGGAGGAACTAATGTTACGAATGGCTCAGTGGGGAGCCGGTGGGTGAAGATAGTCTGCAGGGAGCTTCCTTCGCTCTACTCTGCACATTGAGTAATAGGGCTCTATCCCATTCCAACACTATCAAATAAATGCAGTAGTATTAATACTTGACGTAATTGTATAACCCTTCCAAAGATTATGATATATAAGATGGGATACTTATAAAAACACAAATTAGTTTATGAGAAGATGGTTGAGGGTGTGGTGAGTAAAGAACACAAATAAGTAAAAACTTATTTATTAGTGCCAACGTTTCGGCCAATAATTCAGGCTTTCATCAGGGCTAAGAGCAAAAACAAGATTTATATTACTTACTGGTTTTAGCTTATATAACTGTATATCTATTTCTTTAATTCTATTCACAAATTAATTAATCATATATACGTTTTTTCTTTATATTACTTTATTTTTAAATAATATCTCAATTTGTACATGTATTTATTTAGGTAATTTTCACATCTATATTATTTTTTTCTTACATTCTTAATAGTAATACAGTGGAATCTCGGTGATCTGATCTTTGGTAATCCGAACACTGCAGTAATCTGAACTGTGTACAAAAAAAAAAAAAAAAACCTCAGTAAACTATAACATTTTTGTTTTCAAATAAAAGTGCACATTTGTAAAGTACATTTTTATCTTCCCAATCTGAAGGCAAGTTATTGTAATCACTGAAAATCGAAAGTAGAAATTTTTACATAGTTTCGGTATCAGGTAATCTAATTCCTATAGAAGTGTTCATAATATATTTTGTTGGAATTAGAATTAGATAATATCTATTGTATTAATCATTTCATTCTGTAAAACAATTTAAATTAATAATAGAAATATTTCAAATTATGAGAAGATGGCCAAGGGTGCGGTCATAAGAAAAAAAAAAACTATTTAAACTGTTAACACCCCACTTTGTAGAACTGT
>NW_027116712.1:305042-306039 GCF_000696795.3 Halyomorpha halys | reverse complement strand
TGTATTTTTTTTAGCAGAGAGAAAAATAATCAGTAGAATATCCCCCGACCCATATGAAAGCATCCAACTTCATCGGGACAAATGATGTATACAATTTAGATGGAACGGATTGGATGGAATGGTCTCCAGAAAGAATGGATTGGACATTTCCTTGAGGGGACAGATGATAGGAAGACGAGATGAGAACGATCCCTATCTCTTAGGCTTATTTCCCGAGAGGTAAGTCGCTGAGGCATACAGTAATGGAGATCCAAACAACTCACAGCTAACATAGCCGGCTCCTTTGGCGAGATTTTTTCTAAAATAACAACTATTTTTTTGTATTGTGAAGTAATAGACATTTTTTTTAGAAGAAAATCAGCTGAAAAAAAAAATAGAAAACTATTTTTTTTATTTAACAGAGAGAGGAATGGATAGAAAAAACAATCCTTGGATCTACGCACATTGAACCAATGAAATTTTTTTTACAGCTTTTTATTCATAAGAGCTTCAACCCTCTTAAAGTTTAAAACAGGATTTCAAATTAGACAAATTAAATACGATGCGGTACATAAGTGTCGTGACATTTTTCGAATAGGTGTCAAAAGTGAAACGTGACTTAGTAAACTTTTTTGGCATTTAGTTTAACAAATATTGTACAAAGCTTAACGGGAGAAAATAAAAAAAATATATTGACATCGGATAATGAACAATATAGATCCAAATGTCACGAATAAAGAATATTAGAAATGTCTAGGTGTAGTTCATAAAAAGCTTCAAAATAATATTATAATTATAAGTTACGGTATGAGTCAGCTGTTATTTCGATGTCAGCTGACTGAGGGGATCAGCTGATCGAATGTATATAAGAGATGTACCGAATACAATAAAGCCAGTATGTTACAGCAGTTCAAACGTGTTACATCTTATTCCTTCTTCTTTTTTTTTGACATTTGACTTTCGCCGATACTTAACTGGTGCCGAAACCCGGGAACTTTAGATACCGGATTAATTTTCA
>NW_027116712.1:300343-304372 GCF_000696795.3 Halyomorpha halys | reverse complement strand
GACATCATCAAGACAGAAACAAGAATTATTTATTTATAATTATTCGATAAAAAAATGTGGTTCTTTCAACTATAAATTAATAGATGTTTTTAGTTTAGAATTTTACAATTGTTGATATATTTAAACTTCTATAAAACGGACACTCACGAGGAAGACGACTTAATCCTTTACACGGAGATGTTCGTTATGAAGTGTTTAATGTATCAGAAGGCCCAGAAATGAAATTAAGATTATCTTGAAATTCCTATAAAAAGAACTACCTTGGATAATATCTGGACACACGACTCACTTGGAATCCGCACACAAAACTGAAAAAAAGAGGAAACCACACCAATTCTGACTATTACAGCACTTACTAGACAAACGGTCTCAACTTTCTATCCACTACAAAAGAATGATCTACATGGCCGATCATTGGAGGAGTTCAGCTTCGGTGCTCCACTAAACCTTCGAATTCATCTCATATCCCATCCTTACAGTTAAAAATCCTTCATAAAATCCTCAATGCTCCTTACTTTATTTAAAATAAAAGCATCTAGCCCGAACCAGATATCAGTCCTTCAATTATTAACTCCCTAACTGTTCATACCCATTTGTTTCTAACCATGCTTCCTCTTCCATTCCTGACAATCCAACGAGGCGCCTGAAAAGAAAATTGCCTCGAGACCTTCTGATATAAAAAAGTTATTACAGTGCTACCAATGGGAAGTTTTTCTACATACCTGTATAATACCATTATGATTTTACATCAAATGTTGAGGAAGGGGTTTATTATTTTTTTTTTTTTTTACATACATTGAATGCTGTATATACACAAGAATATGTTGTATAAATACAATGAAAAGTGATTACACAACTAAATCCCTGTCAATTCTGGAATCGTGAGTTTGCACATGTTTTACGAATCGGGTATGTTATTGAGGGGTTGAAATGCAATAAATTTGTAGCAAGATTGTCCGTTAAGAGGATATTCTGTTATAAAGGGTGTCCGTTAAGAAAAGTTTCATATTTCTGAAGCATATCGTACAAATCTGATCTTGATTGTATTGAAATTTTATGCTGCTTTGTAGTGATATAATGGTGGCATTATGTACTGTTATGTTGACGAGAGTAGGGTATAGCCAGTCAAAGCCATATCCTTCCCTTAGTGGTGAGACCTAGCCACTATATTTATTAACTACCCTTTCTGCCCAGCTGGGCTCAGGGTATTATCTATCAGCTGTGCTTAGGAAATACCCATGCAACTACATAAGAAATCTACAAATAATGTACTAGTGTTATTTAATTTTTTCTTTCTTAAATAAACTTATTTGTTTTTAAATAATATATTTATATATTTTTTTTAGTACAACGCGTATTAACTTCTCTTTATCACAGCTTACAATATTCCTGGTATTTTTTTAAACAAGATTGTATACCTTCCCTAGGATGATTACTTTCTAACTTTCAGTTTTAGTCCACCGCCTTCAAAAGCTTTTCTAAGCTTGCACCTCAAAAATTTTGGGTTAGATTAAGGTCAGGGCTGCGACCTGGTAGCTGAGAGGGTTTGAAGACCGACCCCATACAGATTTGCTTTATGTCGAAAGGAAATTACCATTGAAAGAGGACCAATGCAATCATTTTGGAAGATGAGGGAAATCTATAAAAAAAAAAAAAAAAAAAAAAGTATTTTACATTTAATGTAAAAAAAAAATTAACAATTTACAGACAAAAATAATTAGTTGATTGGGTGACAATGATGGTAAACAAATTTCAAATCCAGTTTCCATGCTAATATTTGAAATTTATTTTTATGTTTCAATTTGGTTACCTATCGCCCTAGACTGGGGCAGCTTGTAATATGTATGAATACATAAAAAATGTAATTAAAAAAAAATACATACATATATTTTTTTTTGTACCAGAAGTCAACATCTGATGCGTTTTTCATCTTCATCATATGATTGATAACTTGAACTTTAATTTTTTTTTTCAAAAATCGCCCACTGAAAACCACACTGTTTCATAATTGATATATTATTTTCTTCGAGGGCGTTTAAGGGATACCATGCTTTGCCATAGTATCATACTATGGTTTAATTTCTACGACCTGATACCTTTCTAAATTAAGCAACAGGAAAATTTTTATTAAAATACAAAGTTGTGCTGCCCAACCTCATTGGACTGCTAGTATAATAATACGATAAATAAGCCATTTGACAGCCCCTGAGAAATTAGGAGTAGTAGAGCAGTGTTGTAGGAGAGCCTCCCATTGGCAGCGGATCAAGACTAAACCTCGGTACCTCCTAGGAACGTACAAAGTCGCCGTGGAGGTGTTCGCAGGGAGCCCTATAATGGCTTTAACATTACTCCGAATCATTGTGTCGATGCCATCTAAGATTTCAGGACGTAGCTTTGTGAGGGGAGCAGTTTGGAGAGGGTAATTAAGACTCGGGAACACATATTGGTTGACAATGTTGACCTTCTGCTCGGGCTTGAGCAAGCACGAGGTGACAAGCTTATCCAGATTTTATTTAACTTTGTCACTGAATCTTCGTTGAACTCTAGCTCTCCCGAGAATGTACATCCTAAATATTTTATAGTGTCTCTTTGAACTTCGTCGCTTTCAGCTCTCCTTTATTTATGACGATGCTCACACTCTTTTGAGGACTCAATGCAAAACGGATTTCATTGAACGTCCTCTGTACGCTGTCGATGACTCTTTCTGCAGCAACCTTGTCGCACGATGAAACCGTCTCGTCATCCGCCGAAATCATATTTTTAAGATCCGGTGACATGCTGGAATGCTTCTTTGTGATATGAGTTCCGAGTCCTCTTTCACCCATAAAAGAGAGTCCACGGATAGGACAAACCTTATCCTTAGGGCGTGGGCCTTTGTCTTGCTGTCCGCCGCCTGCCTCCGTGATGCTGCCTTGGGCTTTCGGTAGACGAGGAAAAGGCATCAGGCCACTCTACAAAATCCTTTTCACCACCCTCCGCAGTAGCCACAGACATCAGACAGACAACAACTGCCTCTTGAAGTGTCCCTCCGTTCCTCAGAACCCATACCGTCTGACATACTTCTATCTTTTTTTTATTTCATATTCATCTTCGTTTGTGTTTATCCTTTTTAATTTATTCTTCTTTTTTTTCATCCAAGATTACCCAGCACATGCATGCTAAAATAAATCACTAAAATTCATAAATAATATTGTAACAAAAAAAAATAAACAAGCATACATGCACATACATCACAGTATCTCTATCCCTATCACTCCCGACAATAAAGATTAAAATAATAAAAAGACTTAATAAATAAATAAGTTAAAACAAGTCAATATAAATAAGCTAAAAGTAAAGTGACGTCAAGTCATTAAAATAAAAAAAGTAATATACATTTATGTCGAACATTATAAAAGAGGATATATATATATATAGAGAGAGAGAGAGAGAGAATCAAAAGTTTAAAAAAAATTGATCTAAATTCAACTATTTTTTTAAAAATTTTGAATTAAATTGTTTCACTATTTGATCTTCAAACTATTATTACTTACATTTTCTGTAAGTCTCCTATCTTGCCTTGAGGTCAACAATTAAATCCTCACAAGTTCATAATTTATACATTTTTTTTCTATCAAAGCTCAAAATGAATAGGGAGTCGATGGGGTCAAACTATTAGATAAAGAAAAAAAATAATGAAAAAACTTATTTATAAACAACGGAAATACATTGAATATAAAAAAAAAACTTTAAATTTAATCCTCAAATCTGGAATCCAATCATGTAATAATTATAATTAATTGCATAACTCCTACCTCCATATTTTCTTATTAAACTTTGAGCTTTGGCCCTTGGTTCTAGCCAAACCTGACTATATTTATTATTGTAGTAGTAAATTTAGATTTGATTTTTTTTACTTTTGACTCACTCGATAATACTGGAGCAAATTATTGAAGGAAAGAATATATTGTTAAAACATTTATTTATTTATTTAACTTCTTCTTTTTCAATTGGCACGACAATCCATTACTGGGTCCTGGCCTTCTCAAG
>NW_027116712.1:296893-300293 GCF_000696795.3 Halyomorpha halys | reverse complement strand
ATAATGGGATGTTGCTGCTTAAAAATTGAGTAGTTTTAGAAGTGTTTAAAGCAAATTGGGTTTTTTCAGTCAGCAACAAATTAATAATTAAAAATAAAAACTCATTGCCAGTATTAAGTTCTGAAATTGATTACTTTAGAAAGAGTTGTAGAAGCTTAAGTCCTCTCTTGTTATTGTTAGAAATTTAGATTATTTTTTATTACTTTTGACTCTCGCGAAAATATTGAGGCAAATCATCTGAATAAACAATATAATATTACTTATATTAGACTCTTTTCATTTTTATAATTATTAATTAAAAATGAAACTACTTGATAGAAAAAAATGTTTAATTTATGAACTAGTGTGATTTTGATTTTGACCTTATGATAAGATCAGAGATTTAAGGAAAAGTTAAGAAAAGTAGTTCAAAGGTCAGATGGTGAAACGAATTAGCTGAAAATCTATAAATGATTTTTATTGGAATCGGTGATAAAATATATTTTATTTATTACTGTAATTAGCATAATTTAAAAAAATCGATAAAAAACAACAAGAAAAACAACATTATATTTATATTTTCTTTGATAACGAAACGTAGTTGGATTTTATTGGAAGATTCCTATACAAAAAAAAAAACCCTCAAATATTTTAATAACCACAATTACGCCCTTCTTATGGGGGCTCTTCTTTCTTCCTCAAGGTCTTCTTAGTCCAAATAACCTAGCCTCGCAACATATACAGCGTTTATTATGTGAGCAGTCTATCTCAGAGCAGTAGTGATGTACAAATGATTTTATAATTTTCCACAAAATAGCTCTTAAGTGTTTGATTAAAAACAACTCATATCAATGTACAAGCAGGCGGTTTTAACGGTATTTTCCAAATTGAAATAGTTTGAACGGAAAAAATTAAATATCGAAAAAAAATTGTCCTCAAAAATACTTTTAATTTGTTTTTGGTTTGGCTCTACAGACCTTGTAGATCTTTGGCTGCCTGAATAAGCCTTCTCCACGCTTGACTGTCTTGGGCTACTGCATTCCAGTTAGCTGCATAAAGCTCTTCCGCATCTTTGTTGGTCCTGTCTACACATCTGTTTTTTTGGCCTCCCACCTTTTCTTACCCACCTGGTCTCATATCCTGGTCATTCATAATGGCATTAATTGTTAATTAGAGAAGTACCTGATGGATTGCTCCGAGCCACCTTCACAGAAACTGGTCAGTCAATATCTCATGGACTGACCAGTATCTGTAAGCGGTTCACTGTTAGTTCTTCTCCTCCATGTGTTAAGTTAGCACTCCAATTTAAGACCTAAATTTGTTTACATAATTGGAGAGCTATGAGGAAAATAACTGCATTAAAGATTTTAAATTCCAGTTATGAATTCAATCAACACGTGTTGGAAAAATCAAAAGAAACCCACATTTACTTTCTTCCATTTCACCCTTATTCAGTTCTGACACTAACCTCGAGTTAATTGAATTACAGCAATGTAGACTACACACTAATAGACAGTTGTAAGGATTGTATCAAGTCTAATAGTTATTTATTTTAAACTATACTGTGTACATGTAGTTGTTTAACAATTAGTTCAGGAAATCCTTAGTTCAAAAAAACAATTATTTTCATTGAAGAGCAAGACTGTGCAAACAACAAAGTTGCGAAACGTCGCCTCAATAGAGTTGTCTAATAAACTGATCCTCAAGATTCACAAAAATATAAATCATTAACAGTCAAGAAAATATTTTTCAATATTTATATACATATATATTATATTTCTGATTTTCAACTTGTACAGCTTATATAAAATATATAAGAAGACATAAGTGAGTATCGTTAGGAGAGGAACCACATCCCGATGTATAAAACATGCTACAACTACCAAGTTGGGAGGAAAGCTGGCATCTACACTTGGCACCGGCTAGAGAGGATGAAATACGATTGCTTAACGTGAATAAATTGAAATAAACGGTTACACAGAACATAATTTCACTATGAACAGCCTAAAACAGCTATAAATGTTCGTGCTCTCACCAATACATCACGATTGTATAATATAGAAACAATTTGTGAGGATGAGCAGATAAATCTCCTTGTCATCATTCACACTATTTGTTTGACGATTTGTAACCTGTCAACTATGTCCGCAACAAATCCAACCTAAAAGGTTTATTTTTTCTATAATTATTATTTACAGTGTACCACATAATAACCCATTTCAAAACTAGTTTTCGAAGAACACTATACATCATCAACAGAAAAGATTCTAATTTGATAAATATTAGTGAATACACAGCAAATAATTTTTGAATTGCCTTTGTATAAAAAACTAATAGGATAGCCATAAAAACACTAGATATTTTAAATTTGTTATTTACTGATGAAATGAAATAATTATTGCGAGTGCTGAATAAATTTGAAGGCTTTTTTTACCGCAATTACACGTATACGTAAAATACATTTTATTAATGCTAATCAGCTATAATTCAAAAAAATATTTAACTCCATATTAAAAGTTATTTAATACTCGACACACATGAGACTAACTAAAAGAAATGTATAGGTACAGAATGAGTTAGCAATTTTAATTAACACGTACCTTATATGCAAAAATTAAATTGCATTCCAAAAAGACTCTCACCTGAAAAAAATTAATAAATCAAAATTAGAACTGATACATAAACAATAAAAAAAATAAAATGTAAGCGTTTAATAGTAATCCAATTCAGAATTATCCCTTGAGTATCATTATTCATGAAAAAAATAGGGAATAAATTAGAATATTAATTTTTTTTTAACAGGAATTTTTTATGGTGAAATACAAAAAATTTTTATTCGTTAATTAAGAAACAGGGGCGGATAAAGACAATTGGGGGAGGGGGGCTACGCCGCCGGTTAGTCGGCTTACCGCTTCACCCGCTAACCGTTAACAATTTCGCCTCCCCCCCTGCAAATTTTTTAGGTTGAACCCATTAATTTAATATTTTGTTCAATTATTATATAGATTTTTTCTTTTCTTTTTTTTAAACGTTTTTCATCCATTTCCATATTATTTGAATTAAAACATTTTATGTGGTGATAATAGTTTTTTTGATTGAGAGAAAGAGTAAGAAATACATTGTTAAAAAGGTTGTGTTGCCCAATTGCTACATGACACAGCATACTTACAACTATTAAAACAATTGGTTTTTTAAACTTATAATATATAGGCATAGTACAATTAATTTGAAATACATGATATTAATGGATGATTTTTTTTGTTCTTGGATATTCTTCTTTGTATACTTTTTTCATTAATCTTCATTTTCTTTCCTATTAGTTCCCAATATATCTCGAAATATAAAATAAGTTTCCTTAACCCAACACATTTTTCTTTTTTTCTACTTAAATAAATATAGGATAAAATTAAAACCTACAATT
>NW_027116712.1:293844-295663 GCF_000696795.3 Halyomorpha halys | reverse complement strand
TTTATTTTTTTAAAAAATAAGGGTAACGCCTATTTGATAATAAAGACTATAATATTGTACATCGACATGCCGAATTTAATTAAAATCTTTAGAGCCATTTTCGAAAGAAAAAAAAAAAAAATGTTAAAAATTTTAAATAAAATAACTATATATACTCATAAAAATCTATGGTATTTTCGAACATAAGTACTATTCAATTAGAATCTAAAAAAAAAAAAAAATCTATTAACTACAAGGATATAACTACATAAATACATTCAGAAACAGATAATAAATACAAAATTTAAAAATTAATATATATATAAAACCAGTAATAAATATATGTAAACAAATAATAAATATTAAACATTAAAAAAAACAAAAAAAGTTTCAACATTTAAACACTTTTTTCTTCTTTATTCAGGGTGTCAACCCTTACTATATATCTCATATGAAGTGAATATGAAATTAAAATATGACTATTATACTAAACTACTTTGAAAAAAAATAACGGTCAACATTTTTCATATTTTATACTCATCTATTGATTATTACTATTAGCAATGAGCGATGTTTAATTCTTTTCAAATAGACAAAATTAAAGGTACTTGGAAATGTTAATGAATAATTTCTTCACTTTTATTTTTTTGCTATTATGAAAACTTGTATTAAGTGTCTCTCAAGGTCTGAAGAATAATTACTAACATTCTTGCCAAGAATGCAACATTTAAACAAAATCTCAAGGGTATGGAATCAGATCGGGAAAAATTGGGCGCATTCGGCTACTTCCGATTTTCCAGAATGTTGAAAACCTTTTTTTATTATTTATGATTCTTTTATGGTTTATATATATTCATTTTACAATACTACGAACTATGAGAAATAGTAATTATTTCATATAAACAAAATCAATTGAAATCTTCTAGTCAGTTGTCATCTTTGTTTCTGACAGCCCTGGCGAAGCCCTGAAAAGTTGGTTAACAATAAATAGTTTCTGGAAGATTATTGATTGACCGTGTGTGAAGATGAAAGGAATATGGTCCGGGTGCGGTCAAGAAAAACTCAAATAGTAGAAATATACTAATTTAATTTAATAAATAGTTTCCTTCAACTATTTTGATACCTTTATCGACTGCCACCCGGACTATCTTCCCACAGTAAAATTACTCGTAGAAGTACTTTAGTGGGGTTATTTATTTTTATTTTTTTGAGCTTGGCATTTATTTAAGCTCTGTCCTACTATTTCAATGAGGATAATACCTACCTGATATTAAAAAGTTCTATATTGTATATTGATATTGTGACTATAGGCTGAATCTTAATTTATTTATAAATGAAAAATATTTAACAAAAATTTTGCTGTGGATCATACATACAACTTTTACTTAAAGGATGGATTAAAGATTACAGGATGGATCATTCATACAACTTTCACCTACATACATCCCAATGTTTTGTGTAGATAGGTAGGCTTGATTTTTGTGATTAAAAAAATATTTTAAAAATTTTTCCGTTGTTATAAAAATTCGCATTTCAGGGGTTCTCATGATGGAAACAACGAACATAAACTTCGTTCCTACCGAGAATAGAACAGTTTAACAAAAGAAAACAATGCCGTAATGCAATAGGGAAAGATTGTCTTGACTGTCCTCATTCCAATCCTCTCTCTATTTTTTTTCATTTTTCTGCTTTAGTTATCCATAAAATTCTTTTTTATTTTGTATATTTATTATTATTGCCAACAATGAGAACTGTTTATTTTTTTAAAAAATAAGGGTAACGCCTATTTGATAATAAAGACTATAATATTGTACATCGACATGCCGAATTTAATTAAAAT
>NW_027116712.1:288619-292460 GCF_000696795.3 Halyomorpha halys | reverse complement strand
TAACCATTTTTTGTTTCTTTAAACTGAACCAATATTATAACAGTATAGATAATATAAATACAAATTTAATATTAGCATTTATTATTTGTAACTATTGTAAATAATACATCGGGCGAGGACTTAGGCCTCCATAGTCTGTTGCCCATAAAGTAATAATAATAACTATTGTAACTACATTTTCTTTTGAATATTTTTTTTGTACTAAACATTATTAATATAGAATTGTTATATATAATATACAATATTTTGTGTAACCTTATAATCGTTCTAAAGGGACCTAGCTCCAGAATAATAAAATATTTTTTCATTTCATCTTTCGACGTTTTATGATTCCAAACGGGAACCCGATGTTTATTTTTCCTCTTAATGCAATGACAAATTTATTTCGGGATATTTATGCCGTGACTAAAGACAGCTTGGCTGAGGTTTACAAATATTGAGAAGGCGAATTCGCTTAATCATTCCAAACAATAACACGGACCCCATGTGTCATGTGATTAATTCATTTAGGATTCCGATATCAGTGAGAGCTCTACCTGGCAAAGCTCCAGCTCTTTTTTTATATAAACAGAATTTTTCGAATACGGGCCAATAAATATTCAGGGGAAGAAGGACATATTTTAAAGGACTGTAAAATATATAAATTCGAGAATGTGCCTCAAAATGAGGACAATAAATAAAATAATAAAATTTGTGGCTTTCATAGACCACTTTTGGTATCTGAAAAGGATGAAAATCGTGTTATTTTATGATAGATATAATATTGTGTTTAATTATTATAAAACATCTGAAACTCAACAAGAGTTAGTGTGAGATGTACTGCATATTATTTGCGCATGTCTGATATCGTATAGCGTTTTCTGTCCCAATGTTGACTGAATTCGCCTAACGTTGATAAAATTATCCAACTGTATCCTAACAATTATCATTAATATTATATATTTAAAGCTGGGAAAGACGTCAGTCTTTAGGACTAATACTATACTAATACTATTATACAATGATTTAATTAACCAAGTTCCAAAACGTAACCGTTATGTAGTTTTCCAATTATTTTACAACAAAATAGAAACAAATCCTGTTGCTAAACGGCACTAAGCTCATTAATTTTAATTTTTAATTACTCATAAGGAATGCTGCAATAATAATTTTATAGCATAGTTACAAATAGAATGTCAACTAGAATCGGTACAACGGGGGCCAGAGAATACTAAGTCTTGAATCAAATACCAAAAGCTCCCTAGGTTGCAAGGACTTAACAGTATTAAGTCCGGCAGCCCCTAATTAAATTGGGAATTGTTTAAATACCTTTTGGAATAGCGGGGTTCTAAATAAGCTATGTGTAATTAAATTTCCTACAAATAAACTGAAAGTTATAGGTAAAGAAACAGAGGAAGGATTCAATACTCACAAAAACATTTTACTTTATTCTTTCCTCTAACCGACAACTTCTACTTGGTTCTGGGGTAAAGAAATTGTGGGAGAAATCATAAGTTCACAATAATTTCCCATTAAAAATTCTATCGATAAATGTTTAATGGATATGCCACTGAAAAGAACAATTAGATTTGTGTTTTAAAATTTAACTCCTCACCAAGCACCTGTCATTTATACCAAGCACCTGTCATTTATACCAAGTCACCTGTTACTTATATTTGTGAATTTCATGGAATAATAGAAATATTATCAAGAATTTTATAGATCTGACTTGACAAATAATATATATGATCAATAAATCCTAGAAAATAGAAATATTAAAAATAAGTTGAGAATAAATATTAATAATAATATTGTTATTATCATCTTATAGAATATTAACTTCTATATTCCAGATAAACGATTGTTATACTATAGAAAAATATCGAATATACTTTTTTTTATTTATTGAAATTTACAACTTAATATAAACGTATATGTAACAAATCTCATGTTAGATTATAATGACGTGATACAGACATGTGGAGAAATCACCCAGCACTCTAATAAAATTTCTACAATAGTAGATTTCGAGCCATCATCTTTTCAGGCGCCTCGGAGGATTGTTAGGAATGGATGATAAAGCAAGGTTAGAAACTAGTGGGTTTAGGTTGCTATGGAGTTAATAATGATATCTCGTTCGTGCTAGATCGGCTACATATGGAACGTTGCGGTCTTTATGGATGATTTAATTAGTGACAAAGTAAGGTTCATTGAGGATTTTACGAAGTATTTTAGATTCTAAGGATTGGATACGAGAGGAATTCGAGGGTTTAGGGAACCCCAAAAACTCAAGTCCGTATGTCGAGATAGACCTTATTATAGTCATGTAGATTAGTTTTTTGTAGTGGTTTGGAAGTTTTGATCGACGAGCAGTTTTCTGTCTTTTCAGTCTTGTGTGGGGATTTTATGTTAGTTATTTGATGTATCAAATATACTAAAAATAATACAAAAAGTATTTAACCATGCAATTCGGCTAATCAAAATATGCAATTATTTTTATATAAAGTTTTTATTATAAGGCTATTCCAAATAAACCATTAACATAAAAATAATAAATATATAACAAAATAATATGTTTTTAATACATAAATTATTAGTTTATGAATATAATATTTTCTGTTTGAGAGTAGGTAACTTAAATAAAACACAAATATCTCCAGATCCTGATATCTCAACTTTGTTAATTTTTTCCCGACATTTCGCCCTTTAGGCCATTATCAAGAAGACACCCAAAATATTCACATTATTTACTTACTATTCACTCAACACATAAAACTATATTTCTACTAACATACCTTGCTTCCTGTTTGTTCAAATTACTAAAACTTTGTTCTTTCTATTGCAGGCTAATTGCTCACACAGTCTCTTTTAATTTTCAAAAAAATACTTACAAATATTCAAATGCTTATTGCATCTATTTAAATTGTTAAAAGTTTTCTTATATGCACAATAAACACTATTACAATAGAATTATATTTCCAGAGGGCCGACACGTCGGAGAAAAATAAAACAAACTTCAGAGACAAGCATTAGAAAATTTTCTATGTTTTAAAATACATTATACAAGCGACGACATTCATCCAGTGGTTTCTAAGTTGAAATTTAATAGATATCTAACACAGGTTGATCTATACAACTCCTATCTATATCATAAATAACGAAATAACACAACTCACACTTCCAGAGCTATGTTCCATGACCTTGAACTCGACAGTTCTCTTCTAGACTCTCTCTTTTTCTCCAGCTGCTCTTCTCTATCCCGCTATTCCTTATCGACCTCAAATTCCAAACATCCTCCATAAATCTTCCCCCTTTTCCGATTTGGACTTACTTCCATAATGTTTCGGATATATGGATCTCTTGGAGATCTTTTTTCATACGCTGAACTTAATAGTCCAAGAGCCCAAGAGGAAGAAAAGAGAAGTTATTTCGGACTCATTTTTTATTTCTTTAATGAAAATTATACAAAGTTAAAGAGTCAAAATTAATGACTGTCAACTATAATTAGCTAAAAAAAAAATAGAGACTGTTCCAGAAGTTACAAAAATTCGTTTTTTAATTCTTGATATAACATCAGTTAAAAGGAAAAAAACTTATTTGTGCGTTATATTCTATTGGAAATTGGTTAAATTTTTACCTAGACTATACAAGGGATACAATAATTGTCATTAAAAAGTAAATAAAAAGCTAAAATGCTCGCACATTTTTCATTCATTAACAACACTAAAACACTTCATCGCAAATTATTAGAAGTTCTTATATATAATATGTATTTATTGATAAGTAATATAATTTGTCACAGCCTTGAATAATAAGTAATAGTGATAAATTATCACATTCAAATCAAAATTATAAAATAAAT
>NW_027116712.1:285475-287039 GCF_000696795.3 Halyomorpha halys | reverse complement strand
ATTAAGGAACTCATATGTTTGTAACTAATATTTATATTCATATTAAGGAACTCATATGTTTGTAACTAATATTTATATTCATATTAAGGAACTCAAACAAAGAAAAATCTCTTTATTTATGCCCGTTAACGCTTTGTTTAACAGATATTCCCATCTAAAGATTTGCATTGTTACGTGTTATTTAGGTTATAATAAATAAATTAATATGTGTTGTTACTTTATTTGGGAGTGGTGAGGCTCAGTGGTAAGGCACTCTGTTATTAACTCCAAAGACTTGGGTTCGATTCCAGACAGCTAGTTATTTATTCTGTTACTGTAGACGCGAATCAACCCTGTGGGTTCGTAAGCCTTCCGAGGTCCACCCAGCCTCAACTGGGTAACCTTAATTGGGGATAAATCTGGCGGTCGAGCGTGATTCTGGCCAAATCACCTCCTTGCACAACCGTTGGTACTTCCTTACGAAGTACTGCATTCCTGACTTTTCATGGGTTTTAACGGTACAGATTGATTTGTTTATTGTTACTTTATTAATGAAATTGAAACATTAGCATTCATATTAAATGTTTTTCAAAGTGATTTAAAGTAATCAAGGTATTAAGACAGGCTAGGCAACTTTCTTTAAGAGTAGCATATGAAGGGGATGACAATGGATATCTTTCAATGTTCCACAAGTTTACATTAACCTTCTTCGTAAAAAATTAAGGGCATTGACCGAGCTTTCGTAAATGTTATGTTTAATGTGATCACAAACCGAAAATGTCTGTTGTGTCAGATTCGGAGAGTACGCTCGCCCGCTACTGATCTGTAAGAGATATGCCGAGCCTGTCTTAATCACTTTAAACAACATTTAGTTTCAATATTAATATTAAAATTTCGTTGCAATATTTCATAACAATGCAAATCTTTAGATGTGGATATCTCAACTGTCACACAATAAAATTTCAAGGTTTATGAGGAAACAAAAGAAAATTAGTACAGTAGTAAAAATGTTGATAGTTCAGTCCAATTATAACCATTAAATTACTTTGAAATGAAACTCATAACGATATAATATTTATTAGTAATTTGAATAAAACAAATTATAATTAATCCTAAACTATAATTAAATGGTAAAATGGTTTTTGATGGTTAACGTTTTAAATATTTAATAAAAGTTAAAATAATAAATATACATACTACGATTTCAAAATAATATTGTACAAAACTAGGAAAGAAAAATAATTACAAATTTATAATTATTAAAAATGATTTAATAGTATAAAAATTGGGGGGGAATTCTAAATTTTCAAGATCATAAAAACAAAGATACATAAACACATATTATAAAATATTAGATTCAGTAATAATCGAGGGGCTCCAAGTAAAAACAGGTCAAATATAAAAAAAAAATGTTTCTCGCAATGTGTTTGAAAAAAAAAATCATAATTGTGACAAAAAAAATCAACCCTTTTCTCTCTTTCCTTTTTTTTTTTTTTCTTGCTTTTAGAAATTCCTAATTACGTTCTTCATTTTATTGGGAATAAATGAATATGAAAAAAGCGTTCTGAATATGAATAAAGTTCAA
>NW_027116712.1:278155-283734 GCF_000696795.3 Halyomorpha halys | reverse complement strand
AAAGAAAACGTACAGTAAATATTTAAGTAAAATAACAGAATTAAAGATGTAAAATATAAAGTTATATAAGCCAAAAGGAATAAGTAGTAAAAACGACATAAAATGAAAATTATTAAAAAAATATGAATGGCTAATATAAATAATCAAATTATTTTAATTAAAATAATAAATATTGTCATTGATATTAAACCATTCGGTGGGAGGTACTTCAGATATTAGATATAATTTAAAGTGAAGAATGGATCTGGAGTTTATGTAACAAGTTATCTACAAACTTTACACTAAAAGTAATTAGAAAAAAAAGAAAGGAAGAGAAAAGAAAAATACGAAGGAAACTGGTCTTTTTAAACCTCCAATGGTTTCACACTTGAAAAAGAAAGTTGTAGTCGTAAAGGCCCAACAGTAGTGTTTATCTGGGAAGACGCCAAATAAATTGGGCACGCTGTGAGGAAAAAAAATATTCAGGCAAAGGTCCACAGTATACAGGACGAGAATAAAGGATTCATTTTGACCATCCAAGGCATGCAGTTGTCATCCATATTACTCCTATAATGAAGTTAAAAGATGGATCCACGATCCACGGATTCCATTTCAATGAAACGCATATCAATTAATTTAGGATTATAGGATTAATAATCCTGGTCTATACATCACATTTATAGGCCTGAAATAGAATTCCAATACTGGCGTTAAATTATGTGTGAGTTAAATTGAAATTGCCATAGGAAATTTCTCCATGTATAGAGAAAATTTTATCTATAGATTTTTTTTTTCAGTAGAATATTAAACCTTGTAAAATTTCTGATACATTTTAAATAAATAAAAAAAGAAGAGTAAGGAAATAAAATTTTAACTCATCAAATTGACCTAAATATTGAAGCCCAAAGAGTTTGTAACATTTGGAAACCCATCCGTCAAAGCAATTGATTCCCTACCTATCATGTTGTATTTACGGCGATTAAATAAAATAAAACCAATATATATATATACTATATATAACAGCTAACTAAGGCTGTAATTAATATATATATTTATTTATTTGGGAGTGGGTAGCTCAGTAGTAAGGCACTGTGCTACAAACCCCAAGGACCTGGGTTCGAATCCGACCGTGGCAGATTATTATTAGTTTCAATGTAGACGTAAGTTCCACCCGTCTTATAAAGGGGGTAACCTCAATTGGGTTAAAATCTGGCTGTTGAGTGCCTTGCCAAATCACCTCCTCTTATAACCGTTGGTCTGTACCACTGACCCTTCGTGGGGTCACATCAATTTATTACTAATACCATTTACTAACGGGTTCAATCTTATCTATATGTTTCATCACTGTTCAAATTGTTTCAAGTAATTGTAAAACACTTTACTTATACATGTTATGGTTAATGATGAATCATACACAGTAGAATCCCTGTTAACCGGCCACATGGGTAATAGTACCCAGGTGGCTAGTTCCAGTGTTGTCCGCTTAATCCGAATTGTAGGTACTTACAAGGGAAACGTAATCGCAAATGTGGAATAACACTCTTATTACCATTTAGTAGGAATGTATATTACGGTTAATACCGTAATGGCTGGTTAAAGGGGGCTCTTCTGTATATATAAATAGATTGACCTTATAAAGTCTATTTTGTATATTATTTATACAAACTTGAGTATAGTCTGTTTGGTTCCTTAATTTAGAAAAAGTCATTGAGTAACATCAAAAATACTCTAATCAATTTTAATGCAAGCATTTATGTTTTCAGATAACCAGATAATTAGAACATCGATTTAAAAATATATAATGAAAAAAGAGGGAGAAGAGAGTCAATTTTAACAACCTAACTATACGTCGTGTCCATAAGTACATTAATGTATCTGAATTCTATTCCAATACTCATGCCTGGAAAAAAAAAAAGATTTTTCGTTGCGTTGTGTTAAGTAATTCGGCATTGAATTACAAAACGAATAAAAAAACAAAAAAAAAAAAACATTGACGATTTACAAAATCGATTGCAGTATTCTGAATAATTAATTTATTTTCAACATTGGCCTATTCATTTATTCTGATTTTATTTTATTCATTTATTCTAGGTTCTTCTATTTATTTAGGTTAAAATAAATATATAAATAAATAAAATATATACAATAAACAAGTTTTGTACCATTCAGGTTCTAATTTTTGTGAATTAGTTTATGATTGGTATGTGTTGTGGGTATATGTTTTTAGTGATGTCTTGTAATAAAAATATAGTTGCTTTTCTTTTTTTTGTGTTATTATTATTAATGTTTGTTTATAGTTTAACCCCGTTAATTTATATTAAAAGTATTGAAAAAACTGAATTTTTACTTTTGTGTATAAAATTATTTTTAAAATGATTATATGTTGATATAACAATATTTTGTTTATCGTAAATCAATAAGTATTGTATAGGACGCATAAGTACAGCGTATAATGAATCATTCCTGATGACGACTCGAGAAGTATGAAAATTAGTATATTGAGCTGTGTAATTTGTTAGGAATTGTGAAGAAGATGACAGGTCCTTAGAACGTGGTGTGATCCCTTCCAATTCATCACTGCTTCTCATCCGATCAACCACCACCGTCTCCCAGTGACAATCCTTTCCTGCTCAGCACTTTGTATTAATTGTTAAATTTTATCTAGTTTAAGTACGCTTAATTAATAAATAATTATTGTTATAGATAAAACCTAATAATATTCATGTATAAAATTGTTATGTTTTTTATTTTAAATAAATGGCCCGAGTTATTTTAAATTACTAGAAATTGAAAAATTTTGAATCCAAGTTTTCCACAAAAATACATTGGTCTAATAATAAGAAAAACAACTCGTCAACAATTTATCTCATCGATAACAGTTTGTTATTTAAATTGTTTTCTAACCTAATTTTAATTTTTTATTACAATAAACAATGTTTTGTTTTTAATTAGCTTTAATTACTAATGTAACCATGGTACATATATATACACATAATCATTTAATTATCCGGTTCTAATTTTTATTTAGTTTTTGAATATATTTGAATGGTGATTAAATTCCCTGCAAAAAAAAAAAAATAAATAATAAAAAATTATTGAATTTGGACAATTATTAGTGATTATTATTAGATACAGCCTAGTGAACTTTTACCCATATTAATTTTTTTTTTTTAATGTAGAATTCAGGCAGGTTTTCTTAGAATTCTATTTTTTATTATAACTAGAAAACTGTACACAGAACATTCTAAATGACAGTTAATTGGCTACATAGATCCTTATTGAGCCGAGCCAATATTAGTAATCAGAGTTGAAAAAGTTTTTGTATATGTATTAAAATACTACATCTATGAATGCATATTCTTTTTGAACGAAAGATAGTCCACAGATGACATCCATTAGAAGAACAGGATCTTGGCAAATCATTAGTTCATGACAACTCTTGACATAACTGGCACTAGAGCCTGTTTTTTTCCCTGAGTTGTCCTTTAATTGCTGTGTCGTCCCACAGGCAGTCCTTTTTCCTCCACCCCCTCATAAATATTTGTGGTTATCTAAGGTGGAAAGGAAGACCCTGTAATATTTTTTTTTAAGCATCAGATTCATAAGCGTGTTAATGGTTGAGTAATAACCAGTCGTGCAATATTTACTGTAAAAAAAAAGTTAAATAAAATAAAAATAGTAAAATTAACTAATTTTATTTGACTACAGCGAGAGCCGTCTGCAACAAATGCTATATACAAAATTAAATAATTATAAACAAACTAATATATGGTAGATCTTTAGCTAAATCCTAGTGTATCAAACCTTGGGTTTTTTTTTGTGATTTTCCTTTAGTAAAATTTATAAGAAACACTCAAAAGCTTAAAGTTTTATCTTTTAAGATAATAGAATCCTATAACCCAAGTAAGAAAAAAATCTATTTTACCGCAGTCTGCAGCTTTTCCCTTAAACTAACGACCTCTCAAAATACCTGTCAATTAGATGTTTCACTCGACCACATCTCGGACAATTATGAAAATTAATGAAATATAAAGTGTTTTGAAATCAGTTTCTCAGAACATTAATAATATAAATAATTATACATTGATCTGGTGAACTGACATTGTTACTTATTTTCTTGCTGTGCAGGGGTGTCATGATGAAACGAAAACATTACTTGCCCTTACCTCAAAAATTGTTATTGCAAATCGTTTAAAAGGTAATTACATTACCGAAAGACTGATATTTTTTCTATTGCTTATGTGTTCTTAACTATTTAAATAGATCCATTTTTTGTATTTGTTTTTATAAATAAACACATTTCATTCATTCAACTCACAAATTAATGTGGCAAATTGTTTAATAGTAGTTTAAAAAATATTTATATCATAAATTATTTAAATAACATACTAACAAAGATAAAAGGCATTGAACTTTTTTTCTTGTTTATTATTTACAACAATAACTGTTTATTATCTCCACCGACAAAAAAAAATTTAAACTTCTAAAAGTTTTACTCACATAATAAGTGATCTAATTAAATAATAAACAATATTGTAACAATTTCTGCGTTTTTGATGTCGAGTAATTAAAAACTTGATTAACTTTTAATTTAAAAAGTTATATTAACGAGATTTTTTTTTCATCTCCTAATAGGACATTCAAAATATTAATCCGCTTTAGTGAAGTTATTCTGAGTAAAATTTTATATTTTTCGTACCTGAATTCCCTCTAAATCGTGTCGTATCGTATAGCCCGTGGTATGTGGTATTTAAGAAATGTGTTTGTTTTATGATAATCTGATGGTGAAGCAGAGGGTATTTTATGAATCTAAGAAATTTTTTATAGCTCGTGGCTAAGGTTTTTAGATTAACCTGAGGCGGGCGAGTGGTGGTGGGAATTTGTTTTTTCATCCTTGATGTTATTTGGTTATCTGACCCTGTATTAAGTTACAACATTGACCATTTTAAGTAATGTTTGACAGTAATGATTTCTGTTAAAGAAAGAATATTAAGAAATTTCGAAAATACCTAAAATTCTTACAAAGAGGAAATAATTTGAGAGTTATTGTGAAGTCTGAGAATACTACAACAGGCAAAATAAATTTAAAGAAATAAAGTTGATCCGAGATAAGTACGTGAATTCTGAAATCTCTCAAACTTCGACTTGATTATAATATTGTTTTATGCTAAGTATGTCTACGTTTGGTTGTTTATTTTCCCTGAAGTTTAATTTTGTTTATTTATTTTTTCATCTGTGGCGCCTGAAAAGAAGATGGCCATGGGACCTGCCAATGTTAAACGCCATTAGTATGCAACCAATTGGTAGTTTCTCTACACGCCTGTATCACTCCATTATAACTGAGATCATATTTACTAAATGTATTATAATGCACAGTTGTAAATAGCAATACATAAATACAAAATTATATTTTCTGTAAATATGGAGTGAATGTACTCTTATATTTCTTTTACTAGAGTCCTTAAGTGATACAAATGTAATATGACTAAATGAAAACAGTTTTCAATCCGAAAAAATATATATACATATTTAAGTTCATATTTTTCCATACAAAAAAATTATCATTTCATAATTTCAAAACGAAGCTTGGAGGAAACCGC
>NW_027116712.1:275781-277453 GCF_000696795.3 Halyomorpha halys | reverse complement strand
GTAATTTAGAAATTATATTTCATAACATCTAGTTTATTATGTTATAAGATACTTATATGGAGAAGCTTTTTTCATTTGTTTTATTCTTAGTTTCACCTTCATTTTATCAAACACTTTGTCCATTTATTTTATAGGGGCACGGACAGACCAATAGTTTATTCACATTTAGTCATTGTGTATCCAACATTCAGTGTATAAAATTCCAATCCTTCCTATGAATACGCATTTTTATTGCAACAGAAAAAATAAAAATTATTCTTAAAAACTTTTTGTCGTTCAGGTTTGTAAGTGAAAGTTCTGTGATGCACCAGATTTTTTTTTTTTTCTAAAATTCCTTTTTTTAGAATTTTTACAATTTAACCGCTGTAAAATTGTTTTCTAAACCAAGTGCACCGTGAGATCGTGACTAATGCAGAGCGAGGAAGGCCTTGAAATTTCAACCGTTGGAGAGGAGACATTCTTGGTCTCTCCTGAATAATCTCTAGTGCACGAACACTTTCTTGAGACCTTACTGAACACTATCTTCCAACTAAATTGAATATCTAACGTATCCTATAGAAAACATCAAACCAAGAAACACATTAGAAAGTAGAATTGCATTTGCTCTACGAGATAAAAAAAAAAATTATCGAAGAAAAACCACTCATACTTATTGTATATAAATAAGTAAAAACTGATACAAAATTATGGTACATAATGTTGAAAGAAATTCGTAATTCGAATTATATCTAAGATCTATTTATAAAAAAATTAAACCTGTAAAGCTATTTATATTTTTTCTAAACATGTGTGTAAGTACATGGAATCGTACCTCATTGGAAATGTTATTTCTAAAAAAGTATATACAATTCGTATTTAATAAATGTATGTACCAGTGATGTAGTCGGGAGGAAAGCACTGGGAGATCTGAATCCTGCCTTGTTATCCACATGTATGGATTTTTCCATATGCCAATAATTGCATTCAAATTAATACATTTAAATTAGAAATTTGTTGAGCCGTTGGCTCAAAAAAACGTTACATATTCAGAAAAAGACAGACTAAACATATTTTTAGCTCAAATTGTTCTAAAGATTCTTTGAATATCACTGTGTAATTTAAGTAATAAAATCTGTGGATTGGTTAAGTCTTCAGCTGTTCTGTTTAGCTTGTTAAGCTAAACAGAAAAGATATAGTCTTACTTACAAGATTAAGAACTAACCACGGTCGTACAAATCGCGGGTTAACATTAATCAAAGTTAAAAATAATGATAAATGTTCGACATGCAACTCTATCGAAGACCCATTACATATTATTCTAAATTGCAGTAGATATGACAAATACAGGATTAAATATAGGCTTCCATTAAGAAAGGGTTAACATAAAAATAACATTCAAATAAAATAATAGAATAATTTACGTATTGTCACTTAAGCAGGATGTTTTTTTAATTATCTTCTAGTGAATAACCTTTTTGAGCAAATGAATTTTTTATTATATAAATAATATATTGAAACACTCTATTACGGAACTCCTCTACTCCGGATGCGGATACCAAAAGTTCTTTCATCCCCCCATAACGGGACACAAGTCAAAAACTATGAATAAATAAATAAACACATTTCATTCATTCAACTCACAAATTAATGTGGCAAATTAATAAAAAATTATTGAATTTGGACAATTATTAGT
>NW_027116712.1:268638-275301 GCF_000696795.3 Halyomorpha halys | reverse complement strand
TTTAAAATTAAATAAATAATAACAAATTAAATTAAATAATAAAATTAATAATAACAATTTACATCCTCAGTTCCATTCTTTTATAATATAACAACAGGGGCAGTGTAGGACTCCAACGGGAGTCTTGGGCCGACGTAAGGAAAGAAAAAAAATAAATAAAAAAAAAGTCTTCAGCTGAAAATATTGTTATATAAGCACGAATGGAAAGGCTAAACTAATTTGATAAAACGATTTTCAGGATCTCGAGCTTGTTTAAAAACGTTCACCCCAACTGGTTGAATAATCAATCTTGACATAAGTATCCCATGGCAATGTTGCCTTTCAATGAGATTTTACCTGTACCTTATTCGAGTGCTTCTCAAAAATGGTTCATTCTTGGGCCTAAAAAGACAGGGCCCAACTCACGCTTCATAGTAATGTACTTGCATATTGATATCCCTGTCGAAATCTATAAAACGTAATTTCCACTGTCACGAACCGCCGACTTCCCTCAACTAGAGTTTTGAAACCCCTCACATTTTTTATGAGCTTTTAGTAAAGCTCCAGTTAGAATTTAAGAATCGAAGTTGAGATTCATCACTTCACCATGAATTACTCTTTCATTTCATACTTCACTCGGCAAAATCCATCGTCCCAGAGAGCCGGAAAATGGATGTATAGTACCGTTATTTATATATATACAATATTTCCTTAGCAGTAGCAGTATTATTATAGATACTAAGAGTTGAACATCAGAATTCGGTGTAAGATAAAAAAAAAACTTATGCAAATCAGGTATATCTAATTACTCGAGTTGTGAAACAACTGGCAATTCTAAATTGGTGGGAAAATTAGAATTTTAAGCGTTTTCTTCTAAGCTTTCCATCAGTGCGGGCTTATGCGGGTTGAAGAAGGCTTAAAGCCAATTATGGCCAATTCAGAATGCAATCAAGAACTTTAATTATGTGAAGCATTTGAATAAAAAATACAAGGTATAAGTTACCGTTAAAAGGTATATGTGGCTGAATATATAATCTGAGTATTTCAGAATATATATATTCTCATATAATATATATTCTCAGAATATATACTCTGATAAACTTTTTTGAAATGTTTATTTGATTTTTACAATTTTTTTTTTTTTTTAAGGTATCGCTAATTTACTAACTTTTATAAGTTTTTATCTAGCGCAGCTTACCTATTTTCTATTGATGGCGTAATGTTTTCAATAGATTCTGATATATAATAAATTCTAAGACAAAAACGAATCGGGCACTGTTATGATCTAAAGGTTAAATTAGGTATAACCTCAAATAAAATCGTTTGAGGATTCGCTTTCACCAAAAACTCCGTCATCATAATTTGAATTTTCCCAAACAGCTAGACAGTTTTTTCTTAAAACGGAAGAAAAATGATGAAGTGCCAATACATAAATGATTTAATTATGATAACGGATTCTTTGGTGAAATTAAATGATGAAACGATTTCTTTTAGTTTTGAGTGTTGAGAATAGAAAAATATTTGTTTACGGACATATGAATTCGTCTAAAGCTTCCAATTGCAATTAAAAACCATAAAAGTTTTCTAATTAAATAAACGTGTTTTTGAGCTGATTTTGACAATATTTGATAGATTCAAAAATTTAATTCCAGGGACATTTTCATAATAAAGTACAAACAAATATTATTTTAGTTTGCATGCTGACTTGTAATTGTACAAGAAAAATGAATTAGTGGTGGTACTTTGTTATTTGTGTACTTTTATTTTTGAACTATTTATATTTTGTATTTTAATTTTATTCTATGTTTGTTAAAGAGGGGAAAAAAAAAGGAAATATTTGGGTTAAGAAAGAAAATATGAAAAACAAAAAAGCATAGAAAGATAAAAACAAAAGTACAAGAATGATAAAATGAAAATAAAAATCTTATATTACATGCGTACTCTACTATGCCTATATTTTTATAAGATTTATAAAAAAAAATGTCTGACAAGATCTAAGTATGCTGTGTATTGAGCAACCCAATACAGTTGGCCAGCAGTTTTCTCTCTCATTATGAAACAGGGCCCAGAAGTAACAGAATTCAGAAAGTATTTTTTCCTATAATAATTAAATATTTAATGTTCATAAAAAATAATAAAAATGTGCGTTTTTCAAGGAGGTTTATATAAGTCAAAACATATACCGAAACGAACAAAACATGAGATCTTATGTAATAAACGGTACAAATAAAATCATGATATTTCAAAAACTAAGTAAAAAAAGTAACTGAGAAAAATCTACAATATCATCAAAATATTATATTGCAGTAACTGTGTTGACAGTCTCTTAGTTTACAGGTTCTTGGATACACACACCAGTTCGAACACAAAAAAAGAAAAGCCCACAGCAGGTCAAGAATTGGGTGCTCAATTCACCCACTTGTACCTAGAATAGGGAAGACGTTTTCAAAACGAGCCCAGAGGACTTGAGCACGCGAAATTTAGTCACCACAATTTCTATTCTTGTTCGTGTTTAGGGAGTCTTAGAGAATAGCAAAAAGTCGTTTCTTTAGTTTCCTAAAGCATGTGAAGTGGAGAGAGAGAGGCCATGAGTGTTGGGCCCAGGGATTTCGGAAACAACGTATCGATATATATCGATATCGGTTAACAATCTCGATATGTTATATTTCTGAAAAATTAACAAATTAAAGAAATAGTAATAATAATATAGTAAATCATAGAAGGATGTATAGCAAAGCAACGCCATGGCAACCATAACATAAACATTACAACACCCAACATTAACTAAAATATGATTGGTAATGTTCATTGGTTAAATAATTTTCAGAAAAAAAGATAATATCCAATTCAAATACCGACATACTCAACATACAAACATTCTAATACTTCTATTTCATAACGTTTTCAAACTTTGGCAACGATAATCCAAAAAATATCGATATTTCATCAGTAAAAAATTATGATATTTTAAAGAATTTTTAAGATAAAAATTTTATTGGAATATTTTATTATTGTCGATATAAACATTTGGCAAACAAATTCTATCAATGTTAAATTTGAAATATCGATATTTCGATGAAATAATTTTGGAATCTTGTTGCTGAAGTTTTATTTCGATATTAATATGAAAGAGGAATATCCATATCTTATTTCGATGCTAAAATTTAATGCTTCATTTAAAAAACGTCCATAAAATTTCTTAGTCTTTCTTTAAAGAAATATCAATATTGAGATTGAATAATTTTGAATTATTGATGCCAAAGTTTGATGTCAATGTTGACGATGAAATTAATTTAAATGAAATTCTCGGGTGTGTAATTATTTGTAGAGAGCTAAATATCTAAACTGATCTATTGTTTGCTCTTCTATTTAAAACATATGTGTGCTTTTTTATACGCTTAGAGAGAAATTTATTTTTTTAAATACAACTGATACGTCGAAGGATAAAGTTATAGGTAACAAAATATGAATATCGAATATCGAGATAAAATATCGATATTCCATCCCTAGCAGGGCCTTTCCAGGTAAACGTCCGTCGTGCAGGAACGCCATTGGTACACATTTTTTTTTATTTTTTAATCATCTCAAACTTTTATTTACGTATAAATTGTCATAAAACTACTCATGTATATGGAAAACCCATCTGTGTCGTAATCCTAATAATTTGAACACTCAAAAATAAGGAAAATTAGAAGTTTGAGAATCAACTTAAAATTCTTTCAAACCAACAAAACATTACTAAAATATGTAATTACACTTAGAATTGTTGATAAACTCTATTTAGAGAGTTCAGTTTTCCAAAAATGTTTGTTGAAATGTAATCTTCATAGAATGATATCCAGACCTGAGAAATCTGGTCAAAATTGTTGGGAAATTTTATAGAACCCATAAAGAATTTATAGATTTCTCCCACTCCTACAATACGCGGTAGTGGTGACTTTCTAGGCTTCCATTAGCTAGAGGCAGAACAATTTTCTCAGCAGGCCAAACAAGTTGGATCAACTAGTATGGTTGACATTAACCTGTTATCTGGCAACGAGCTATAAACACGGAAAGAAAAAATTTACGAGTAGGATGCGGTTTATTTAAAATTAGGATACATGGATAGCGAAATATAGTAATAAATTAGTATGAGATATAATTAATGATACGTTTTTCGAAAAATGGCACTGAAGAACTTCATCCAGACGTAAGTTTTTGAAACATCGAAGTTATTTGTAGAATATCATATTTAATTACAAACAAAAAGCTTTGAAAGTTTTTTTTTTCTGCTTTAATAACTTTATTGAGATTATTTTATTTCATTAGGTTTATTATGTTCATTATCCTCATATTTATAGTTATGGAATATGTAAAAAAAAATAAAAAATATAAAATGAAAAACGTATGTTTGATAAGTTTATGTCCAAGGAAAATAACAAAACTATGTGGTCTCTCTCACAAATTTGAAGCTATAAGCAACTTACACGTTCATTATAATTCGTACACTCTTGACAGTAACACCTAAAGTAAATCTTGTGATAAGAAGTTTTGGAAGAGTCATTGATAAATTTTCATTATTAAACTAACCAATGGTAAAAGAATATAACAAAAAAAAAAATAAACAATAATAAGAACAAAACTATTATTTAAAAAAATATATCATATTCTTATCTATAATAATAAATAGGAACTTTAGGTAAGTAAATAAATTATTTTAACAATTGAGTTTGGGGGAGGAGGGGAGGTACAGTCTCGTGCAAAAGACAATCCTAACTATTAACAACGCTATAACTATAGATAAAATGATGCAGTAAACAGAGATATGTCTAAAATTGAAACATAATTAAACTGTAACTAAAAAGACAAAAAACAAACATTAATATGAAATTTTCAAAATAAATTATTGTTAATTCTACAATCTTCAATATGTAAGTATGAAAGAAACAGCAGACAATGTGAGATACTACATCATTAAAAAAAAAAAAAAAATCAGTCTTTTCTGATGTAAACACATACAGAGTTATTCATAGTCAACATCTTTCAAAAATATCAACAAGTAGAAAAAAACAAAAAAAAACTTACAGGTCACTTTAATAGGAACACTTTAATAATAAACCACAAATCTCGGACAAATAAATCATGTAATACAAATTGTGTTTCGGAAAACGTAAAACTACACTAACACCAGTCCGAGCACATAACATACCAGAGGCGCGCGCACCACTGAACAAGGAAACGGTCTTGAGATGATGGGCATGCGCAGTAGTCCGTCCCTTCCAAGGGCTCCACAATATATATCTGTTCTACAAGGACGGACAAGTGGGTGCATCCCTAAGGGCCTGACATGCCGCGTTGTTCACGTTCATTTGAGCATGACATTGTTGAGGTTCCATTGTTTGGTTCGCCGCTCGAGGAAAAAATAAATCGAGATGAAACAACAAATGGTCAAAGTAATATAAGAAATTGTGGCAGTTTTATTTGAGTCCAATCATAAAGGAACAGCTCGTATCATTAAATGTTAATTATAAGCTGTCTGCTAAACGCTGAATATTTCAGCGGGCCCCTGATTCTTTATAAATGTAATGTATATACTGTTTCAATTTTTTAAAAAAGGGTGTATTTATATAACTTGTAAATTGTGGTTTATTATATAGTGAAACATCTTTACTAAGGTCCCGGGAAAGATACATACTCAATGAATTTGAACCCCTCCTCCCCTGAAATTCATTCGACCCCCTACCGGACATCAATTTTACTCCCCATTAGCTTACTTATTCCTCTATGACAGAAGTCATAAAATATGAATGAAAAAACTCACAATTCTTGAACTAATTTCCCAGAGGGGTGTTGATGGTTCTCGAATTCGGCATACCATCCATCCACCTTTCCGAAACAATTTTTTATTAACCAATACAATTAACTCATTTAATATTTAGCTTTGTGAAATAATCTACAGAGTTGTTTTTAAATATAAATTGACAAAATCTCTTCGTCGTTGAACTACATGTTTATTTGCTTTGTGAAAAAAAAAAATTGACAACAATGCAGGATTCTTCATAAGTTCCATTTATAAAATTTATGTTTATATGCAAACAAAATGCATATTTAAACCATTTTGAATGGAAAGAGCACTCAAAAATATGGGTCTGTATTGTTTTCATAACGAATGATAAAGATTAATGTTGGTAGCTTTTAAAATTTCATACATCACATTATTGCCATCTAAAGAAATATAGATTTTAAGAACTTTAAACAGCGTTCTTTTAATTTATATTCAAGTTTCTAACACTAAAAATTTATATTATCTTTATTCATTGAAGTATTATTCAGCTTAATAAGAAGAAGAAAGGAGGAAGAGGAATAAAAATAAAGAAGAAAACCAAATGAGCAGTATACTTATATACTTAAAAGTAACCAAAATAATACATTGGCTAAAACCCTTAACCAGTTAAATAACGTATTTTGCTTTCTTACACGTTTTTATCTTTTGACATCCCGAATAATACAAAAAATTAGCTTTATAACAATTATGAATATAACCAATATTAGCACTCTACATTTTGTAAATACCAAGGAGTATTTATTATATATGATTTAATGCATGTACAAACTCGCTAATTTCTTTATATATAATTATTATTGGGAAGTATTACAATTTATTTTTATTATTATTATTTGTACAATACTCTAAATTTTAACTAT
>NW_027116712.1:264784-268588 GCF_000696795.3 Halyomorpha halys | reverse complement strand
GTATTATTATTATTCATAAAATAATATAAATTTTAACTATATTAGATAGTAAATCAATAAGATATTATATTGCATACCTATCTATGTATGGATTTATTGAAGTATTCAGTTTCAGTTCACATGTTTGTGTTAATTATAAATTATAATCGAAATAATTTATTTTGATATTAAATTTAAATATTGATATAAAACCAATACATCTAATCAAAAATCTAATTTGTACCATAAAAAAAAAAATCAATACATAACAGAGACATTCCGAAAGAATTTCCGAAGAAAAAACTACATAATGTATCCTTAAAAACGATGGCTGAAATGAGATACGCCACTGGCCAAATGATATTTTGAACAATAAACTTTAATCCTAAACCAAATACTACAGTACTCTAATAAATTCCATTGGCATCAAGAAGTCTTAGAATACTGATACCTTTTATATAATTTTTCATTCCTCTGTCCACATAAACACTTTTTACTCAATTTGTAGAAAGCCAATAATGTCATTTTATCGAAAAATATCAGAGTTCAAAAAACGAAATTTCTCAAAGCGATATGTGTGCTACATTATTTACGATGTGAGATGCTACAACCTTTCCGATAAAATCAACAGACTGGAAAGGCCCCATTATAGAATCGTTTATTCATATTTTTTCGATTGAAAACGGCTTTAACGATTTTGCCTAACCCCTTAACTCGTAGGCTGAAGTTGACTCGAGCGCGCTATACAGGCCAAACTGTGCACACTCGAAATAATTCGAGCGGCGTTGTATTTTATGCTGCTATAATTTTTCACACTCGAATATAATCGAGAATTGAAAATAACAATGTGATAATGATAAAATAAATAACTATGATTAATTCTGTGTAATAATCATCTATATATAGTGTTAGCTTATGTCTATATAGAGAGCTAGGGTATATGAACGATATCCAAAATCCAAATTTAAATAAAAATTTGATTATTTTTGTATTTTTAAAATTTTTTAGCTAAGACAATGTTCTAAATTGTGTTTTTTTACATTAAAAAAATTGATTTTTTTTTTCAAAACAACTGCATTAGGGGGTTAAACTCGGCATTTGAATGTGCTCAGGGTAGCTCTTAAACTAAATATAAGAAATTGAAATTATATTTTTTGGGCGCATATATTCCTGGGATGTTACAACTAATTCGATAAGATTGGCTGACCGGAAGTACCCCGAAGTTTAGAATAGTTATTTCACATTTTTTTCGATTTTCTTGATTTTGATTAAACTTGGCGTATCAATGCACAATTAAATGGTTTTTATATCAACTAGGTGCTACCCATAATTAATAGCTCTCATTGCTAGCAATAATAAAAAATGTACAAATACAAAATATTAATGAATTTGATGAATAACTAACGTAACTGAAATTATATTTATAGAGCGCGTATATCCCTCGGATGTTACAACTATTTTGAAAAAATCGATTCACCGGAAGTGGTACTTTATTTTATTGGTTTTATACTTTTTTACCATCATCTCCAAAACTACCCTAACGATTTTCATTAAATCCATCATATCAATATACAACAAGCGGTATTTAACATCAGCAAGGGTTTATTTTTATTGAAATAGGATTAAAGAGCTCAAATGTCGAATTTTCAAAATAGTTGATAAGGAATAAATTTTGACTAGGTTGATTTTAAATGCAACGCATAAATTAAGGTAAAAATAAGAAAATATATCGCATTTCCTAAATGATCAATAAAGCCTTAACTATTGGGTTATATCTGATAAACGTTTATACTCTTTTCTCCAATAAGGAATGTTTGTTTTCAATGAAAAGCTTAAGATTAAGGTGAGGTGAACCCTGTAGGATGGCAGCTGGTTCAGTCGGTTTTCTTTTGTGCGACTGTAGCTGATTTATAACAATTATCGAACAGTTGCCCGGAGCAGCTCAAGTCTAGTTATTGTGTTCCCTCCGCTAGTGAGTTAAGAGTTATCATTAGTGGCCTCATGTTTTCACTGCGACGGACAGTTTGGCCGACAGGGATTTAATATAATTATATTGATAATTTTAAAAGGGGAATAGCAACCCAATGATCTATTTTTTTAAATATGTAAATATATAAGAATATGGTGTTGAAAGACTTAATCACTAGGAGACGAATATTAATTTATTTGTAAATGACATATATTTATGAATAATATTTTTTTAAAAATCTGGTGCGGTGCGCGTATCACAATACTTCCCCAAGTTTTGTGAAGATTGGTGCCCTCTTGCGTGATTTTCGAAAAAAAAAATCTAATGACCAGAAAAGGCGAAAATTATGAACAAAAAAAAATTTTTTCTGTTGCTACAAAAATACATATTTAGGGTTCTTAAGAAATAAATAGTACAAACTAAAAAAAAAAAAAAACTGCCAAGAATACAACAATATAACTAAATATAAGGAAGTCATAAACATGTACTAGCAATCGGGAGGGGTCGGGTGGTCTCGGTTTTTCCTACTCGAATCGGATGTCTCTATTATTCCATTTTTCTCCTTTAGTTATTCATAAAATTCTTTGGTGGCCTCTTACGTGATTTTCGAAAAAAAAAAAATCTAATGACCAGGAAAGTGAAAATTATGAACAAAAAATTTTTTTTTCTGTTGCTACAAAAATACATATTTAGGGAACTTGAGAATTAAATAATACAAACTAAAAAAAAACCTGCCAAGAATATAACAATACAACTAAATATAAGGAAGTCATAAACATGTACTGGCAATCGGGAGAGATCGGGTCGTCTCGGTTATTTTTCCGGTGTGAACCTAGCCGGTTGAACCATGTTTCCTTTTTTCTCCTTTAGTTTTTCATATTTTGTTTTAAATATTTTTTTTCCATTAGTACTGCCCATAATCAGCACTGGTTTTCTAAAACTTCTAATTCAAAAATTTTCCTACCAAGTATACAACAGTTAAAAAAACCCCCCAAAAAACCTTAATGCAATCGGGAAATATTGGGTCGTCTCCCAATAGAGATTCCAGCGCATCCCTCTCGCCGCATTACTGGTAATGAGAGTTGATATTAACGATCATTTAATTGAACATTAAAATAGTGAGAATAGTTGAAAAATTTGTTTTTCGAGATTCGTGGGATCCAAAAACTTTTTTTTTCTATGAGCTGTAGTTCATATTTGAAATGCAATAAAATTCCCTATTAAAAAATAAACCATATAATCGGACCATTAGGTGTATTAGGTGTATCGGAAGCAAAAATACAGGATTTTTAACTTTTATTAGTATTTAAGTTAAATCTAAGTGTGTCAGTAGGTGGAATTTCTTCTTAACTATACATTTCCTGCAAAAATTCAAGGTTCTCATTTTTGACAATTCAGCAGTCAATGAAAATTTTAATTGGATCAGTATTAGAGAAGACTGCAAACAATTTTCTAATCAGACCGCTGGAATAATTTCATCAGATTTTTATTATTTGTTATTTATTGATATAATAAGTAATTAAGTTAAATAATAAACCAGAGAGTAATATTTTGCTAGTTTAGTTTTAATTAAAAAACGCAGCAAAATATATTTCTATATTTCATAGAATAAATCCGAAGAAAATGTTAACTCTAAAGAACATATAATTGAAATATGAATGAACAATACGCAAAGTAGATGAAATAATAGATAAATTAACAGAAAATATACTTAAATTGTGTCAAGGCAACCGCACTAGCACTGATCAAATGCAAACAGGTTCTAACATGTTCAGCGACACAGCTGTTCGGCAAAACGTTGCTAGACAAAATCTCATAAACGTCCTAAATAAAACTAGGCAGATTAAACTAAATTA
>NW_027116712.1:246250-264464 GCF_000696795.3 Halyomorpha halys | reverse complement strand
ATTTTTTAAAAACTCATTTAAGCCCTATTAGACTATTAAAACGAGGATAACGTCTATGTATCTGGTATATTAAATAACATTTCATTGTACAATTATTTACCGAGTTAAATCAAAATAATTAGAGCAGTTTTAAATCATCAGTAAACGAAAGTAATATTCATAAATTGTTTTCCCATATAATAAAATTGTATATGTGTACACTTTTAATGATTGCCCAGGGTTGTTAAAGATCTAAACGTTTTAATTAACACTCTCAAAGTGTAGGTATAACGGAATATTAATGAAAATGAAACAATCATAATTTTTTTCCCCATTTAACGTTGGACAGCTACTCTTCGCTTAATTTGTCGGACAAATGGTTTACCTTGAAAATGTTCCAATTTTCTTTGTGAATACCAAAGAATGTACCAATTAATTAGGTAATCATTAAAACCTTAGAACTCCATTTCACTTCGCGGATTCGTTCCCGGTCGACAAATTTTTGTCGGGCAATTACATGTCCTTAATTCATAATTACTTTTAATTAATTTAAAAAAAAATGAAAATCCCTCTTCTTTGTTCTATTTTAGACTAGAAGATTAATTAATGACATTTAATTCTTGCCAGTACAATACCTTCTTACTTTGGTTAGCTTTAAATTTCCTATAAGAGTGAAGAAGACACTCCAGCCGGTTACTTACCAAACAGTTTCTATGATAACCGCGAATAAAAGAGGCAAAATCAAAATGTCTGAGTACGCATTTTAACTAAATTAGATATTAAAACCTATTTAAATTACATAAATGTGTTTACATTCTTATATGTATGTATAACATAACTATATGACTATTTATATTTTTAATCATAACAATGCTGTTTTATTAGTAATTAGTAGTAAAAGAAATTTTGACAAAAAAAAGTAAGCAGAAACGTCCACATAACAGCTCATGAACATGGCGAGAATATGGATATCCAACCCCTCTTGAGGTTGGTTTTGAGGATTTTCAGGTATCCAAGACGTGGTAATGTCTTAAGGGGCCTCTACATGTTGGCCAAGCCATGCACGAGCATGTGGATGGGTGGCTTGTACGAGTTGGCCTAAGCTCGTTGCCGATTCGTCGAGAGTCGGTTTTTTGGACACAGATCAAAGGGGTTCGTGAGAGCGCTTGTGTAGCATCTCCACCATTGTTCTTTGTCTAGTTGCAACTCAGACCTGTTAGGAGGTTAAAGGTGTTTGTTGGTACCTTTAATAGTAAGTTTTATATTTAATCTTATTTATTTATATTTAATTTCCTTTCATTTTATTTTTTTTTGTAACAAAAATAATATAATCCCAGTGCAATGGCTGAAACCACTTGTACGTCCGCCATGCTTGCCTCTCTGAATAACACTGACATGTGGATGGTCCGATCTTTGTTTACCGAGCATTTGTACAAGCCTCCGATTCGTGGCGAGAGGCCAACATGTGGATCCGCCTAGATATGTGTCAAACTTATGTCCACTAATTGTGTGGTGGGTATGACAGTTGACTTGGCAGGCTGTGTGTATGTTTCCAGAATGTGAAGAGTTTCTCCGTAAACTTATTCCTATGATATTCCTACCTCCTCCAATATTTTTTTATGATTTTAATTGTGTTAAAATTTAATTTTGACTTTTCCTTAGTAATAAAATAAAGTTGATTGTGTAGGTCATATTTGGGACCCCAATCTTAATATGGCCTATTGTTAATAACTTGGGTGATCGCTCAAAATTCATCCTATACTTTCAGGCCAGCTGATTGGATATTGAGTGAGATACAGCTGTTCAAAACGTAAGTAGGCCATATTCGGGCAGCCTACCTTAGATTTCTTTACGTTGCTCAACGTTATGGAGTCTTTCAAAAAGCAACATTTTTCCTCCAAATAACGAAAAATCAATATTTTGTGAATACATTTTGACGAATATCATGGATACTGCTCCTCCTAAGAAGATAAACGTTACTAACTTCGTTATACTATTAATTTTTGATATTTGAAAAAAAATTGTTGCTTTTTGAAAACTGTCTCCGGAGCTACTGAACGTAAACAACTCTATTAGGGCTCATATTTTAGCAAATTCACTCTACTTTAAATTACGTTCTAATAAGTTGTTTTAGTGTTATCGGTAGTTTTTACATAAATGGAGATCCAAATGAAAAATTAATCGTTCGTAATGTTTCGAAACATCCGCCATTTTTTATTCCCCTTAACTATGGTTGCAGAGTTATCAATTCCGACTAGTAAATACGTATAGTTTTCATAAACGTTTTAAAAAAAAATCGGGTTGAAATAACCCCCCTCCCCTTCAGGGCACTTGTACTATTACGTTTGTAATAAGTATATAATGCAGTAAATTTGTAATGTAAATATATTATCATATGGCTAGTATCCAATATATTAGTGCAGTAGACTGTTTTCTTTATCAATATAAAGTTTTATCACTCAAAAAAATAAATTTAGACCACTTAGAATATTGACTAACAATAATTTTTTTTAAATATTTATTTATTGCTATTTACAACTGTAAATTATAATACATTTAGTAAATCTGATCTCAGTTAAATTGTAGTGTTACAGGCGTGTAGAGAAACTATCCATTGGTAGCACTCTTAACACAAGAAATTAAACTTGAAATCACTTTTGATGGATAAATATTATATGTTTTTGAAATGGATTTAAGCCTGAGTCAGTTTGCGATTGCCATATGGTTAAGTTATACACTTTAAACCAACTTTTGATATTGAAATAAGAAATATGTATTTTTAGCTTTTAATGAAATATCTTTGATTAGATAAATTTAATATATGTATATATTAAAAATTTCGAAACGTGTTTTTTTAAAAATGTATTTTTAAAGATGAGGATTGAAAATGAATTAAATATAATTTGAAAGCGCGTGTGTGTTCTAAACCTCTTTAGGTTCTCTGAGTGTCCTCGATATAGCACTAATTGAATTGAAATGTACCTCTCAGCTTTCAATATTCGGAAATGAAAATTCTCTCTATGTATCCAATTTTTATATAAATATATTAATAATGTCTCTTAAATTAGTTAATCTATGACGCACCCTATAACATTTTAACTTAAATCATTATAAATTCTATTTTTAACAAGTATTCTGCTACGAATGTTTAAAATGTGTTTTTGATAATTTCAAAATATTGATGAAATGTTAGTTGAAACCTTTCCAGAAGTAAGCTTTTCAAATAACAACAGCTTTTTGAGGAAATTAACGTTTAACAGATATTTCCAACTGTAGTTACTTCTAAACATTGGTGTTCACATTGTTTTATAATGTATTATATATTAAACTTTGTTGGAGTTTTATTAAGAAATATATATTTAGAATATATAATGGTCTCTTTAAAATCTATGAAGAGATCATAAAAATATATAATTAATCTAAATATTTAAGTAGATTGTTAACAATATTCAAGGTGAGTAGTAATTTGTACTGGCAACAATTAAATAAATTATAATATGAAGGACTCGTGATTAAAAAATATAATAATAATTTTAACTTTTAAAAACCTATCTACAACAGAAAGCACTTTTGAAAACTTCTATTTTTTTCCAGTTTCAACATTTTATTGAAGATATCGCTGTAAACTAAATTTATCCGACTTTAAAATGAAATTAACGTTGCTACTAAAATTCAATACTACCATACCATAAAACACATGCTTAAATTTACAAGTCATGGATTATTTTTGAGAGATTAGTTCATAGCTAAGCACTCATTTGCACCATACAAGCATGTAGTTTTCTCATGAAATAATGTTTGATCAGAATTTGGAGTGTCAAAGATATTCTTTATAAAACATTTCATAATAATTAATTTGATTATATCACAGGCTATAGTCAGTGGTGTGGTATAAACCTACTTTGCCTTCAAAGCAAAATTGAACCCAAAAAGGCCTCGCACGGGTTTAGGTTTACATTGAGGTTAAGTGGTATGTTCACCATTGTATTCTAAACTGAAGAAAGCAGCCAGTAATGGAATCGTACTCTTTCCCTACTCTTCGGCCACGCCCCGGGGTCCATCATATGGCCCACTTTTGTAGCTTCACTTTTAATGCTAGCTGACCCCTACAATTATACTCCTTTCCCTAAGGCTATAGTGCTTTCGTTCAGCCTCCACAGGCTTTTCGTACTAGAGATGTGTGGTGAAAACATTGTAAGAATCCCCTGGAGTCCAGCGTTCCCCAAGCTGTGAGTAAATAACTAAATATCCCAATGTATATGTTAAATTTTTGATTAAAACTTTTGTTTTTAAAATTTATTTTGCTATTATTTAGTTTTTTCTATATGTGTGGTTTGAATGATCTCCTTTATCTATACAACTATTTCAATAATTATTTGTAATATTACTGCTGTAATAATTATATGACTACACATTAAAATTTCGATATAATTCAATGCATGTTGATAAATCAATTCTTGATAATATTTAAAACTATAATAATTACTGATAATATTAATTTAAAAATTCAATCTGATAGATATAAGTGCACTATAGGCTTATTTCTCTTTTCTATAGCGCTTTCTCAAACAAACCAGCTTTACTTTAACAGGATTCTCACCTCCATCAAACTCATTATAAGCTCTGTTGACAGAAGTGAGAAATTGCCAATTAAAATTGATTATCAGCATTAACCTCAAAATTTAAAAACTTCAAGAAACAATTATAATTAGAAAATGCTACATTTTATTTTTTAAAAATACTTTTAATGAAGCAAATGATCAAATCATACATATAATTACATATTTTAAAGTAGCATAATATTAATATACTATATTAACCAAAATATTTCATCAATTAAAAAAAACAAACAATTAAATCTGTACAGCTACAACCCATGAAGGGTCAGGGAGCCATAGCCTAAATAAATAAATAGGAAATTTATTTAATTCACTAAATAAATATAAAAAAAGAAATTCCACCATTATTTTAAAATATAATCAACCCTTTTTAAAAAAAAAAAGTTAATTTCCGTTACATATAGTAAGACAAAAATAATCAAAACTCTTAAAACTATGTTGTTCAGCAGTAAGCCAACTTATTATTCTGTGTCACGTAAAATTTTTAAATGATAATTTTTTTAAAGTTTTTATTCAAACTCGCACTATTTAAATGGGAAAATGATTATTTTAGTTTGATTTAAGATTATTTCATAACCCAGAATACAATTAAATCCACTGCATAAGAGTAGATAAACCTACGTGAACTCACTTAGAAATACAAAAATGCCAATTATTTGCTTTTCTTATCTAATTTCAGCACTTCAAGTGCTTTATGCCGAAATGTGAGTAAGAGATATTGCTCACGAAACTATTAATGTCCTTTCTTTGATTAAAATTTACGTCGTTGCTACAAATAGAACAAGTTTGGATAATTCAAACACTTGTAAGAAATCAGTTCTGAGAAACTATTTATGACTCCATAAATAGGAACTCACATCACTATAAAAACCAACAATGATTTATATCTATATCTATTTAATTTAAGTCGTAAAGTTAGCCGAAAAATAATTTACGATAAAAAAAAATTACTGAACCATCGAATAATCAACGGCACTGGGCATGTGTTATTGTCATTCTCACCATATATATAGATCTTTATTTTTATAATATTCTTATATCATTTTGTCATATTGTATACTATAGTTTCTCTTAAGTTTTAATGCTCCTTCCTTCTTTCTATTTCCGTATTTTTTGTATTCCTTTATTCTTATTTTTAATCTCGCTCACTCCATACTTATTATGAATTCATTATTATTAATTTTAAATTCTTATCATTATTATTCACTTCGTAAGTTATTTCATTGTTGTTTTTTTTATTTTCATTTTATTATTTTGTACTAAGTTGTATTTTGTTAATTGAATTATTAGTTTTATAACTAAAAATTAATTAATAATGTACTGTATAAGCTTATAAATTGTAGCAGCCTCAACAGGGCCCTAATAATAAAAAATTTAAGTTATCGTCGGTTACAAAAACAACATTTAATATAATAAATAAGTGTAAAACTATACATGTGTGTGTGTGTATCCATGATTACTCCTTTTATTACTATGAAAAAAAAATCAATTAATCACATATAACATAAACGATTGATAAAACAAGACCGGTTATTATCTGTAATAAGTGCTAAAATTGGAAACAATGGGTTTCCTTAAAGTTTCTGGGTTGCGTCTTGGTACTTTTCTTCCCTGTAGAGGGTTTACGGCTCTTTCCCAATTGAATTTGGCCAACATCCGAGAAAGTTGAGATTTTTATTGCCTTGTTGAGAAGCTGAGAAAATTGGGCTCGCTTTGGAGGGGAAAAAATGAATTAAAAGCAATCCACTTTAAGAGGAAAAACTCATATTATTATTTTTTTTGTTTTAGAACTAAAAAACTGCGATAAGTATGTAGTTAAACAACTAATACACATATACGAATATTTTAACAATTTTGTTGCATTGTATTAATTATTGTAAACAAAAACTTAAGAAGAGAATTTGAGATACTTTTTATATCATAATAATTTAAAATGTTAAAGTGGCATAATGTATTTGGAGGTGTTCAGATTTCTCAGATTTCAGATACTTAGCAGTGTTCTAGCCTTGATTGGTTATTCGTTTCGTTACTTTTTGATTAAGAATAACCAGAAGTAAACAACAAATAATTAAAATTTTATTAAATAAACATTAATTAGGACATTTGAAATATTATTGTAATCTAGTGAACTTATTGTGGTTGAAACTTTTCAATGCGATTAATTTTTGCATGCTAGAACTGTAGGCGTTTGGAAATCCGTTTTGAATACTGATGTGAGATGCGCTACTTTAGGTATGCGTTTATTTCATCTTATCAATCTTGAATTTGCTAGGCGAGGTATTTGAAAGTATTTGGAACAGTTAAAGCTTTGTACTGAAATTTTCCAACAATATCATTTTATGGTTTTCAATTTTTTTGTATATAGGTGTGAGTAATTATAAATCAGAAATTATGTATGTGTAATAAATCCATATAAACAGATTTTCCAATAGAGATGTGTACAGAGCGAGTAGAAAAGTTTACTAAGCACATACCTTAATTCCAAAAATTATATTGCACTCCATAAAAAGACTCTCACCTGAAAAACAGAAATAAATCAAAATTAGAATTGAAACAAAAAAAAAAAAAAAAATCACCTATTCATATACCATATTATCGAGCTCACACTTTCTCGAAATTTTCTCTAAAACTGCTTTAGCGATTTTGATTAACATCATTGAATAACTGACTAACCATCTCTAATTGTTAGTAATAATAAAATGTAGACAAATACAAGCTATAAAAGAATTTGATAATTAACAAAAAGGGAAGGTATTTTGCATGTTAAAAAAATAATCCTGAAATAACATTATAGATGTATAATATATTGTTGGAAAGACTAAGATTTTTTGCAAAAATTAATGTCGTTGAAGGTAATGGTGAGTGATAAAAACGCATGAATAAATTTAATGTATAAGTTCATGTCTCCATGGTTGTCATGATAGTAAGTTATTAACTAATTATTAATTAGTAACATTATTATACTAATATAATAACATTATAGTATAATAATTAGTAACATTCATTTTCTGGTGTATGAACTAAAGCAGAGAGGTGAGTCAAATTTCAGTTATGCGTGCATCGCACCAATTTTATTCATTTCCTGAGCAACCAACTTTTTACAATCAAACCTAACTTCCTCCTTAGACGGTTTATGAAATGGATTTCATCGAGTTATAAACATCAATATTGTTTCCAATCAACATAGCGCATTATTTGATTTTCCTTCTGTGAGACCTAGAAAGCTCTTAACTAGACAGCTCAACCAAGTCATGTTGCGATCACTGCACTATCCATTTGCTAATGAAAGCTTACAATCTTCGAATCCACTCACTCTAAACGTTGTAACTTCTAACATTAAAGATGCATGTTGTATATAATTTTTCAGAATTACTAACATATGTATATAAGAGATATGTATTAAGAAGTATTTTCAAGGTTGAAAAGAAAAACATTATAACAGACAGACATATGTATAATATTTTTTACATTTATTGAAGAGGTAAACGGATAACATTCACATTTAGTAAATATCAGATTTGGACAAAAAGTAATTACAGTTACAATTACTTTCTAATTACTGTAATTGGGAATAGAATAAGTTCAATTACAATTATTGTCAATTTTAATTGCAATTATTTGTGATTGTGATTGAAATTACTTAATGAACAAATTGTAAGTAATTCAAGTACAATTATAAGCTGAGCAAAAGTAATAGCGATTACAATAACTTGTAATTGTTATTTTTCCCCAGGATTCCAATACATTCAGAAGTAATTGTTATTGTAATTAAAAATACACGACTTCAAAGCGGAAAAAATCTGTTTTACAACGGCTCCAAAATATGATAATGATCTCCTGTTAAGGATTGCGCTCTGCCGTATAGATTTATTAACATATTACGGTTTATTTATATGTTAAATATAAATATATAAATACGATGTGTTTACACATTTATATTTATGTACGGTTTATTTTAAAGATGCTGAGAATAAATATAAAATCGATATTATGATCGCTCACTTGCATACCAATTCATTTTAACTTTTAGAATTTCTGCTCATAAGAAATATGTTCAAATAAACTGAATATGTAATTGTAATTGCAATCACTAAGCGTCAAGAAGTAATTGTAATTTGAATTACTTAGCAACAAGAAGTAATTGTAATTGAGAATCACAATTACAATTAATTCAGTGTAATTGCTCTTCAAAATAATTTTTTATAGCATTCAACGGTTATCTAAGTATAATTATAGTGCAAATGAATCAAGTAATGATTCCTACACAACTCTAGTGTATTACCACAAAAAGGTAATATGTAACCGTTCTAATAGTTTTTGTTCAGTTTTCTTTTTTAAAGAAAAAAAATTATTGAAAATACATCAATCAAGATTCCTAAAAAAAAGCACTGAATACATCGAATTAAATACCATTTGAAATTTACATTCTATTTTGCATTACATCAAGTGAGTAAAATGTTAAACTGAATTTAATTATGGGTAGGAGCGTTGTAACATAATAATGCCATCGAGACAAGTGGATATCTCGGATTACCTGTCCATCACAAGGAAGGATCTCCATAGTACCGGTTAATCTCTCGCATATTTTAACATTACAGTCTAGTCAATATATGCATCTGACCTTCTAAAAGGGCGAGTATTAATTAATTTTTAAATATGTTGCTTCCAATAGTAAAAATTCAACCTTCCTACTTTGAATGGTCTATTCAATCTGCGCAGCGGTTCAAAAACACTGAACTTTGATTTATTACATGTTGCCATCTTTCAGGTAATTTTTCAGGTGATTCCGTCCTCCTAGAACTTCTCAGATTTTTGCGCAATGAACTCCTCAATGCGCGTTTGCAGTCCTAGAGCAAATTAAAGTGTTTCCCGTTAAGAGAGTTTTGAAGGGCCCGAAATAAGTGAAAATCTGTTTGTGGCAAGGTCTGATGAATAGGGAGGGTGGGGGATCACATCCCAGCCAAGCTCCAATAATTTCTGACGGGTCTGCAAAGACACGTGAAGACGGGCGTTATCTTGATGAGCCAATACTAGACGCTTTTGCTCAACTTGCTTGATATGTTAAGCGTTCCTTCGATGTCCTGTGTCGTAGAGTGAGGGTTATCTATGACCAATGCTTGAATTTGATCATCAACAGTTGAAGAACGAGCCGAGCGCTTTGCGCATTCCGTATCAAAATTTCCGTTTCTGAACCGAGCAAATCACTTACGTTGATTTCTTCTAAGGCATCATCGCTATACACTCTGCATATTTTGTAAACGTTTGTGCAGCGGATTTTCCTTTGCGGAAATAAAAATTCTTTAATTGCCGAAATTGATTTTTTTTTTTTTTTTTTTTTAGCAAGCAAAATACCTCCTAAAGATAAGGAATCTCAGTTGAAAGTGATGCATAATAGCACCTTAACTAATCCTTCTTTAGCATATGTAAATATCATTGACCAAGTAAACATGATTTTATAAACACAGAGAGGATTAAATTGAAATATTGAAAAATGCTAGGAACTTATTTTACAACCCAATATCTGACAGAAAAGTCATAGTTACCTTTTTTAAGGCAGATTTAATTTTTTCAGATCTCCTCAATCAACTTTGTACGTTAAGTAGTTTTGAAAATACAGACTTCAAAGAATATAGAATGAATTTTTCCGAAAAGTGAAAATTGTATGATTTTCTATCTAAATTTGATTAATGTCCTAGAATAAAGTCATGAATGATGAATTTGGAGAATATTAATGTTTTTTATTGATTTAATTTGAGCTATGACGGGCACTTGTATACCAAATTATTCTCTAAAAATTATTATACATTGCTGTTTTGATTTAGTAGAGGTATATCTGACAAGAATATTTTTTTTTGAGTTCGAAGTATTCCATGGATAGTACCCTAGTTTGTAGATTTGTAACTGGACTAATAGCTTTTGAAGAGTTTGTTGGATGACCTCAGTAGAAAAAGAAACCGTAGTCTACGGTACGATCTTCGAAGTACGTCTAATTATAAATAAAATAAAAGGATTTGCCCAATGTACCCCATTTGCGGCATGTACCCCATTTGCGGCATGTACCCATAAATCTTTATAAATAGAATTTGTAAGGAATCAATGAACAAATTTTTTTAGTGCATGAAACATCTGGTTAAGGTATACACTGACCCAACTGGGCCCTGTTTCATAATAACTAATACTATTAGTCTTCTAGATTTATCTTCATTCAATTTCACAGACTTGTACAATATTAACTTGTCCACTAATAGTCATCCCTATCATGAAAAAAATAAGTATTAGTATTATTACCACACTAGTTTCTACACTTGTACTATGAACTAATACTATTAGCTTTCATTATGAAACAGGGCTCTGGTTGTATTAATTTAGAACGTGTGCAGATTTTGGCTGCTACGCATCTTCCACACCATTTTCGAAGTGGCAAATTTGGATCTTTACTGTTGGCTTAGATCTAAACAACAAAGTTAAAAATAAGAACTACTTTATCTTTTGCAATGTGGGGCCCGTTTTTATTTCTATATTAAGTGGATTAATAGGTGAAATTTTAGTTTTCCTTATAATTTTATAATTACATGTGTTCTTGTTTAGCTTTTCAACCTATTTATTTGTGTTTTAACTTATTTATTAATTTCTTTTAACTTATTTATTAATTTCTTTTTAATATGCTTTTTAAATTTATGCATTAGTTTTTTAAATTATTTATTTTTAAATTGTTCTACTACTGTGTCTATTTTATTTTTGATTTATTTCTATATTTTTATTTATTGATAATATCTTTCAATATGCATTTGATTTGTATAACGGATTAAACGCGTGTTACAGGGAGAATAGCATATTGAATGAATAGGAAAAACGTAATATGGCTTGTGCACCTTCGCAATCTTGTGCACAACAAATAAAATAAATTGTTTTTAAAAAATATTTATAATATCTTATATATTGTTTATAGATTATTATTGTTCGATAAAAGAAAAAGTAGGAAAACAATTTTTTTTTGTATCAATGTTAATATATGATTGTTGATGTCGCTTTCTGGGAACCCAATAAACTTGGGCAGCATTGCCAAATAAAGCATTTCTCTCTAATAAAAGATGAGCATACATAATAACTAAATAATTGATGGATGATTAAATAAATATTGAATTTTTAATTAATAATTAGAACCGTTTTTTAAGTGTAAATATTGACGCAATATCCTGACAAAAAAAAAACGATTATCCATTTCGGTATCAACCATAAAAAAGCTCCAAGGTCTAAAAACTTGATGTAATTCAGCATCCTCAAAAACCAATCTTGGGTAGATTATCCCTTAAGACCTCGGGATATTTTCTAAAAAGCTGAGTGTTTATTTCAAACTGGCAACCACAAAAAACTTGTACTTATTCCCATTACTTATTTCCAGGTACTTACTCCCGGCACTTATTTCTATCTTTTAATGAAGCTCAGATCAAAAGCATGTTCTTGGGAATGATTTTAAAGAAGTCAGAGAGAGCCAATTTAACTATTTAACAGGGAAAGCTTCGCGTTATCTCTAACCGTTGTATGCTAATTTAAAAAAAGTAACATGTCGCCCAGAAAAACATAAAATTAAATATAAATGAAATTTGTCATGAAATTCACGAGGCCTTGTTTTGTATCAACTAGAGATATGCAGACACTCCCTAATAAAGTATTTTTGGGGATTTGTCTGTCTGTCAGTGTGTTCGTGCCCCGGTTTGTTTCTTTTTATGGTCTTGTAGGGATTTTGCCTCCGATTTTTGTGAACCATATCGGGGATTTTTGCGTGCAAAAGCCGAAAAACATGTTATTCTAAGTGTGATGAAACTTGCTTAAACTCTTTAATTTTTCATTTGTAGCAAAAAAATAAAATAAAATAATAATAATAACAAATATCGAAATCGGGTCGGTATCAGCAGGTTTTGAACATATTCATTTACTAAATAAATCAATTTTATATCCAAATCAGTCTCAACACTTTATTCATTTGTCCAACGTTTCGGCCTTTCTAGCCATCTTCAGGGACATCTTCAATATAAAAATCCTTCTCACATTAATTATTATTTTCTATTTGCAGGCTATTCTGCCCAGGTCAATTTCTTTATTTAAAGTTAAAACCTCTTTATTTAAATTTTAAAACCATTCATTTATTTATTCTATAAGATTGTCCACAGTATAAAACACCACACCATATAACGAATACTGTGGACAATCTTATAGAATAAATAAATGAATGGTTTTAAAATTTAAATAAAGAGGTTTTAACTTTAAATAAAGAAATTGACCTGGGCAGAATAGCCTGGAAATAGAAAATAATAATTAATGTGAGAAGGATTTTTATATTGAAGATGTCCCTGAAGATGGCTAGAAAGGCCGAAACGTTGGACAAATGAATAAATAAAGTGTTGAGAATGATTTGGATATAAAATTGATTTATTTAATAAATATTACCTTGTCTCAAAAAATTTTTGAAATAATATAATTAATATTTATTTACTTTCATCAAATAGGTAAAAAAAAAATTGACTTTCTCATAGACATATGAAATGTAATTAAATTCAAAATAATAGGGGCAGATATTATATTATGTATAATATTATATACTACTATAAGAATGAAAGTCATAATATAATATGTAACTAAATATATCTGTGAGTTCATTGATATATGTGTGTATTTTTTTTTTTTTTTGTTGGCTCTATATTGCAAAGCACTAGCCATCTCCACGAGTTTGCTGCAGGCAGCTCTTTCACATCTTTGATGATTTTGTTTATCCACGTGGTCTCTTGCCAACTACACTATTGAGTTCTACATTTGTGTAGAGGCATCCTGGGCCCTGTTTCATAATGAAAGCTAATAGTATTAGTTCATAGTACAAGTGTAGAAACTACTGTGTTAATAATACTAATACTTATTTTTTTCATGATAGGGATGACTATTAGTGGACAAGTTACTATTGTACAAGTCTGTGTAATTGTATTAAGATAAATCTACAAGACTAATAGTATTAGTTTGTACTTTATTATGAAACAGGGCTCTGATTGATTGCTTCGAGCCACTAGTCCCGCCCATCTTAACCTCCTTGCCTTCATATCAATATGTATAATATAATTATTGGCGAAAGCAAAATGTTAAAAAAGAGAAGAAGTAATAAGTTCTGACACGCTTGAACTGCTGTAAAATACTGGCTTTATTGTGTTCGGTACATCTCTTTATATACATTCGATCAGCTGATCTCCTCAGTCAGCTGACAAGTAACTGCTGACTCAGATCGTAACTTATTATTGTATATAGTAGCATTATAGGTTTTAGGAATTTTTCAAACCATTATTTTCTTTCATTGTTAAATAGAATTTCAAATTACTAATTTTCATTCTAACAATGGATTTATTCACAAAGGTTTTTTTTTTACAGAACATAAAGTACATTATATATTGTAACTATAATAATTATAATACAAATTTCATAATTTGATGGCAAGGAGGTAAAGGTTGGTGGGGCATGTGACTCGAAGCTATCTAAATTGCAATAAATCGAAAATGTTTTTCGTCATAGTTTTACGCCTTCGGGTTTTTGATGTTGAAATACAGTCAACTATTCGTTGATTCCGACTATTACAACATTTACTAGACAAACGGTGTAAACTTCCAATCCATTACAAAAGACTGATCTATATGACTTTAATAAGGCCTATCTGGGCGAAGTTGAGCTTTGAGGCTCCACTAAACAATCGAATTCCTCCCGTATTCAATCCCAGTATAAACTTCCAAACCACCCAAACCCACTTGTTTCTAACCTGGCTTCTCCTTCATTACCTAAAATCCTCCTAGGCGTCTGAAAAGAAGATGGCCTATAGAACTTCTCTTTTAGAAATTTTATTGGAGTTCTATCAATTGGTAGATTCTCCACATGAATGTATCATTTATTTCATTTTATCACTAACAGCAAATTAACTTATATATGTTTATATAGTTGTAAATAGCTATAAATAAATCATTAACAAAATCCTGTTAATACCTACGACATAAAACATTACAAAGTAGGTATTGAATATTTTATAGTGAAAAATGGTGTATCGTAGATATTAACTGCATTGAGTCATCAAAAACCGGAAGGAAAAAACCGTCAAGAGTTGATTATTAAAATCGGTCTAAAAACTTTGATATTTAAAAAAAAATATTTATCACTCCAAGCTGTGAACTATCATACTTTAATTTTTCAATGTTAACTATTAAATAATCACCAACCATAAAATTAAAAAATTTAACCTAACCAAGTTTAAAAATATGCATGAAATATATGTGGATGAAATAAATACGAAATAAAAATAAAAATGCGATGGGATTGAATATCACTTTAATGAGATAAAATAATTGTCTAATTTTATTGTTAAATATCACAAAAAATGAAATAACTGAATAGATTATATGTATTTATATATTATATTGAGGATGGATATGTAAAATTTATTTTGATTTGAAGATCTGTTTCCAGAGAAAGATGGGGTTCGGTAAGGGTCTGGGTTTTCTTTAAACTTAAAGGGGACGAAACGAGGGGGTAGAAAAGCCTTTTTCTTTAGAGACTTTGAAGAAATGCTCCTGTAGAGGTTCATCACTTAGGAAAAAATCAACTTTACACAGTCTTATAGCATTAAGTAGATGGGAAATAAAAAGAGTTAACAGTGATTCACACTAAACAAGGACGTGAAAATTTACTTGAATGAGACCTAGCTAATTATTCAGTTAGGTTTGAGCAGTCGATATGAGATGTTCTATATTTAGACTGGATTATGTTTATATTTCAGTAAAAAGGAATGGACATTCATAAAACCTTATTCATTATTATTATTTTTTTTTTTCCTGTCGGTACGTCATATTTCCCTTTGATGATTGAGCATTCACTTTGAAGTCAACATTCTGCGCAAATGGCGAAGAATAAACATTTTTACCGCTTACCTATTATTTCAAAATGACAGCCGATCAGCGGTTTTATTTGTTTATAACTCATTTATTAATGAAGATTTAAAAAAATATATGAATTATTATGAGATCATTATCCCTAAGTTGTAAACAAAAAAGGGAAATGGTGTTGACGTCCATAATTACATATTTTAAATGAATACCTATAACATCCATTGACCATAGTTCTGATGAATGTGAAATAATAAAAGAATAATATTAAAATATTACATCAATTTAAGAATTTTGATTAAAAACCAGAACATTAATTTCATTTTTTTAGATCTGGATGAATAGTAAGGAAAATGCATATACATATATTTTTGATGATGTTGAGATTCAGTCAATAAACGTTATATTTTGGGAACTTTTCAAATGCTTATTTATTTATTAAAAATTTGGTAAACTATTATTATATTATTTATTATTTATTCAAATGCTAATAATTTGGTAACTAATAAATTCTACATAAAAAACTAACAAATGTCCATTAAAACTCACACAAGTTGTTTACTTCTACTTATCACTCCTTATAATTTCCAACGTTACTTCTGACGATGTTACTTTCTTTGTTACTTGACTTTCTTTCTAATCTTTACTATGTTTTAACTTTTCTAAGCCTTCCTTTTAATTATTATTCATAAGTGTGTATTAGAAAAAGGAAAAACTGATAAATATGTGGAAGGCTCAGAAAAATAAAAACGTATAAAGGATTGGGATAAATTTTAATTATTTTCAGGATGATAAAGATACAAGAGCTAGTGGCTCCCGGAAATAATTTAAAAATCTTATAGTTTAAACAATGACGAAGAAAAATTTGAGGATTTCAGACATAGGGAGCCAGTTAGAGATACGATATTTTTGTCATTTATGTTATGTTATACATTCATGTAATAAATGTTTACCTAACATTTAAATAATAATGTTTAAATATGTTTTTATTATTATTTTATTGTTCCATTTTTTTTTTTTTAAATTTGTAGAAGAACTCTGAGGATGGAGTAGTGTTCCGAAATGTCGGTGTGTTGTAAATATTTTTTTTTTTAAATGAAACGAAATTTGGACAGGAAATAATCACTAAATAACATATATTCCTTTTACTTTCTCATAATTTTCATTATGTTAATTTAATTTTTTTTATCAGTACGAACATAGACCACTGTTTGATTTTCTTTTTATAATATTTTTATTTTACTTTTTTTTATATATTCTTTCCTTTGCAGTATTATATTTTAGCTTATCATTATCTAGTTACGAAGTTTCTTTATTGTTTTTTTCACTATTTTAAGGTTGTTATCTCGTTCTTTGTTTTCAGCTACGATGATGGCCTGAAATTTAAACTGTACCGCTAGCAAAAATAAATTAAGTTTCTCTTATTTGAGTTTATTATGATTCCACTGACCGCACTCCAACCATCTTTTTCTCAGATTGATTCTACCGTCAGCAATGAATACTACATTTTTTCTCTTTTATGAATATTATTTTAGTTTCTCGAGTTGTTCCATGCTATCTCTTCAATTATTTTCGTATCTTGTTTTATCAAGCCTGATGAAGACCAGTAGAGAAAAAAATTGCTTAGATCAGATTTTTCATTACTCTGATAGCACTCTAAGCAAGTTTGAAAAACAATTGTCTCTTATTGATGACAATGAGAACCTGCTTGGCGGACATTGATGTTTCTAATAAATGCGGAAGAATAAAAAAAAAAAAAAAAGGTTATGATTTAATTTTGTTGGTGACTAGTTTGATAGGAGGTGATATGGACCTGAGGATATTGTTTTCTGGAGCTGTTGGGTTTTGGTCGTGCTAAAGTGGATTGGATTAGTTGGCAAACTGACTTAGTGTGGGCTGAGCTCGGCTCAATGAATCTGTAATGTAATGTAAACTATTGGGATTCATTGTTGTCCCACTTCATGATTTCGGAATTTCGTCCCTTCCTAAGCGCCCTGCAGAGGGTCAGTCTTGTTGAACGATGGTTTCAAGACGAAAGAGAATACCAAGCAACCAGGAAATATAATCATTTATAATCATTGAGTGATTGACAAACTAAGATAAAAAAAACATCTGCTGTATCCTGTCAATGCATATATATTATTCTGAACTTATCATTAAGATGCTAACTTTGGATAGCAGAGTAAATACTTACAATTTATTTAATACGCTTGTTATTTTCACCGTTACAAAAATAAAAATACACTTAATCTCGGTAATCCGAACTAGCATAAAAAAAAGTTTCTTTTTTTTAGTACACTCGGCAGGCAATAACATTTTCGTTTCCAAATAAAAGTGCACATGTTTAATTTATAGGCAAGTTATTTTAATTACATGTTTAGTTTCGATATCTAATTAATTACTTTAGAAGTGTTCATAATATATATTGTCAGGACCACAAATACATAATACTAATAATATAAATCATTTCATTCTATAAACCTAAATTAATTATAATTAGAAGGATTTGTAGTACAAATTTTGTTGGTAAACTCATTTAAGATTTTTTTATCCCGTTTTAAATAAATGCATACAAGGAGTATTTTTTTTTAAATACTTTTTTTAACTTATGAATGAACAATTTTGTAGTTTAGCAAATTAGACCATCACTTAGCATTATTGAGGATGTAAAAGAACACAATTCTTTATAAAATTTTTATTTTTTGAAAA
>NW_027116712.1:241833-245165 GCF_000696795.3 Halyomorpha halys | reverse complement strand
ATTGTTGAATTTTTTTCACTATTTCTGTAATCCGAACTTTGCAGTTATCCGAACATTTTCAAGCTACTAGTTCGGGTTACGGAGATTACACTATATTTAATTAATTAATTTTTAAAATTACCACGGTCATAGTAGAAAATTCAAGTATAAATGAATATATGAGAAATTGGTACAAATATTTAACAACAGGCGTTCGCATTCCATTCTATCAGCAATAACTCTATTCTTTGTCATGATATGAAGGAAAGGAGGTTAAGATGGGCGGGACATGTGGCTATAAGTAATCTATGAGGACCCCTCTACACAGCAATGAATGCCAGTATATTAGGCGAGAGACTATGTGGGAAGCCAAAAACCAGATGGGTAGGCAGAACCAACAAAGATGCGGAAGAGCTTTATGCAGCAAACTGGAAAGTAGTAGCCCAAGATAGGCAGGCGTGGAGAAGGCTGATTCGGGCGGCCAAAGATCTACAAGCTCTGTATAGCCAACCAAAAAAAAAAAAAAAACTTCCTATTTTACACTTGCTTATTTCAGATCCATTCCTTCACAATAAGCAAGTTTCGATTGAATAGTATTTTAGTTTCCTAAATCTAAGATTTAGTGGCGATAGAAACACTACTTGGACTCCATTGTCCTAAAATAACAGCGGTGATGTTGAATGAGTAGCGCTGGGATCTCCTGGAGTTCTGCTTTGCCTTCATTCTGATTGATAATTAAATTGATTTAATTAATGAATCCTACTAAAAAAAAATAATAAAGTTGATAACAATACAAAATAATTATTTCACTAACTTGAACATCAACATCTAGGCAATATATACAAAATGTATGAAGGCATAATTCTTGAAGGAGGAGTGACTTTGACTGCTAAAATAGGTTAGCAACCTTAGCGATAACCCACCCTTCCTGCCCTAGTTGGAGTGCATAAGGAAGTTAACCCCATTAAACAACAACAAATACAGATCAAGTTGTAGCCGAATTCAAGGCTTGGCAATCTAAACATGAAGGCCGATTCCCAACCCTCAGGCCAAGTCGTATGGGGAACTTCGTAATAGGACATCGTCATAAGCAAACTTCTGTCAAAGTTAAAGGCTGAGTTTAATTGAAGACTCCCTAAAGCAGCTGATTACCAAAACGAGACTAAAATGAGGCTCATAGAAAGTTTAAAAAAAAAGTTTTACAAAAAAAAAAAGGTCCAATATGACATGCCAAGTTCATCAAAACGTTATGACTGAAAGGGGTTGGATGCTGCCGTTTTAGCTCGCCTGATGGGCTTAATCAAAATCGTTATTTGAAAATTACTTTCGGCTCAAGTAGAACTTAGTTCGTTAAAGTCTTGATGAAACAGGTAAATCGTTCATACTTGCGACAGAGTCACAGCACTTTCTTCATTAACAAACAAGTTTGAAAATTAATTAGTGGCGGCTGAAGTACTTAACACGGAGTCTAACTACTTTTTACCTCCTTTATTATGTAAATAGCTGCCCAAAGGCGAGTCCTTAACAACTAAAAGTTGTATTGTTAAGGACTTACGCATACAATCATGATTTACCAATCATATTAGAGTATATAAATAAATAAAAGTCAGGAATAGACATACAAAAGTAATTAAAGATAAATTAAAACAATTTAGGATTGAATAAATGGTTAAGGGCAGCATATGAATCTTTGTAAACTGTTATACGGAGTAATCTCGGTAATCCGAAATAATTGCTCCAGGATTGCCCTGTATTCGGATTACTGAAAGTATTAAGAAAAATGGTGTTAAAAAAATCAATCATATAAATGTTGGTAACTATTTTTATTTTTTTTAATTTTTTACATATTATATTTCCATTTTTAAAATTTAGTTTAAAAAAATGAATCCTTTTTAATAAAGTCGGTTATTTATTTATTTTATTTTAGCTACAACTTCTGCAGAAACTTCTTCAATGCTTCTTCTCTCAGACGTCGTTAGGGAAGGTCTTGCTGCCACGGTCATTTTTTTGATTTGGTATTTGGCCCCCAAAAAAAAACACCACTGTTATTTCCCCGCCATCACTCACCAAATCCCACTCTTTTAAAAGTCATCTAGTTATCTAAAAAGATAATCGATTTTAGTTCCAGATTCTTGGATTCCAAATGCTTTTTCACTGATGGAACAAATTCATCATAAAAGTATTTTTAAAAACGTTTAATGTTCATCCAAGATTTTGCCTTAGCTTTATAAAGAACATAAAGTTTGAAATTTTTGAAAGCGCCAGTTTTTTTTTTTTAATTTTCCACTCAGAAGTATCTGGAGCTTATGAATTCGTTTTACGTAAGTACAAGACATAAAAATTGTTCTCTTTTTTAGAAATATTTCGACCAGGGGATTGCCTATTGATCGGGAAGTTGAAAATCTCCTTTTTAAAAATGTGCATTTGTAATTGAAAACAAAAATGTCATTGATTGCCTGATTTACGGATTTTTTTTTTTTTTTAAAGTAACTTTCTTATGCCAGTTTGGATTATAGAGATTCCACTTTATTTTTATATTTCTACTATACTTTTGTGAAAGAAAAATGTTTATATTTTGCGATGTTAAATCATTTTAAAAGTACTATTCTAATAATTGTTGAAATTCGAGTTTATCAAACAATCGACTCATTTGGAAAATGATTACTAAAATGAGGAATAAAGAAATATCTGTTCTGAAACGAGCGAGGATTAATTTAGTTCAAACTAGGATGGTAAGTGAAAGTTGTGTGATTGGCACCTCCCACCGTTTTTTTTCCCTTTTTTTCAAAAGATCTATATCCAGTTTAGTGGCTACCCGTTTCCACTCAGCCCAGATGAAAACCTGCCACGTGGGTTGAGATGTAGGTGCAGTATGTAACAATATTTTCTGCTACTTTCAGGTAACCTTTTTTTACTGCCACCCATACCATCTATATCAATCTTTTTATCTAAAATTTTATTTTAATAATAACAAAAATTATCCAAATATTCTGAAACGTCCTTGTTAAAATATATTACATGTCAAATGTTTCCGCCGATCCGGCCATCACCAAGAAACATGAAATAACAGTTTTAATTATAATTATTATAATATATTATAAACAGTATCAAAAACTTAACTAATGACCTTATAACTAATTACCTTACTAATACTTATATTTTCATAGCTTAATTTAAGTATCATAGTCTCACATTGATCTATAAAACTTTGCAGGCTATTATGCCTAAGTCAATTCAACATAGTAAAAAAAAAACCTATAAAACGCAACCAATGAGAGAAAACATGTTCTTTACCAATAAGTCTGCACCATTCTATGATTTAATTCCTCTGTATTTGTCACTATAACATTTAA
>NW_027116712.1:240394-240993 GCF_000696795.3 Halyomorpha halys | reverse complement strand
TTGTATTTATATTTTATCCTGTGTACTTGTAAACCATTTTATTTGAGTAGCATTGCTTGGTGTTGTATAAAGCACTTCCCTCTAGTTTATTCTATTTTTACTGGAAATACATGCATAATAAAGTACATGAAATGACATATCTTTAAATCATCGTTATTATTTCTTACTTTGAATAGCAGATTGTATCTCCAGGCTGGAAATATTCTTCGGTCATGGACTAATATTTACATGTTTCACCAACACTTGAAGCCTGATGCGCGGTTTTTCTCCTTTGAAAATGTAGTTTTTCAAATGCTCATGGAGTTTAGGCTGGAACGTTATTCAGAGGAGAATTGAAACGGTCATGTTTTTAAATGAAATTATGGAGAACGCAGGTAGCATAAATTATGTAATCAATATGGGAAAGGATAAGCCTGTATTCCCTTATTAGGGATCCTCAATTTTTGTATCGAAGTATTCGAAATGTATTTTAAACATAATATTGATTCAACTAAATTTGGTAATTCTCAATGATGTAATGATTGCTGACCATGGATATTATGTGAACAGATGGCTGAAGGTACTTTTTCACTGATGGAACAAATTCATCATAAAAGTAT
>NW_027116712.1:235780-239516 GCF_000696795.3 Halyomorpha halys | reverse complement strand
ATTGGCAATTTAGACCGTTTGTCTAGTAAGGAAGAAAAATAAAATAGAAAACAGAAAAAAATCATTGTGCATGAACCCGCTAGTACTCAACAACTAAACAAGCTCGTATTATAAAAAAAAACTTTAAGTGTTTTTCGTTATTCTATATCAACCTCTATGAATTCATACATTAAATACCGTCTTTTCTGAAATCTTTAGCTGTCCGACAGTACATAACACGTCTATAAGACTACTGTTGATTTCAGAAATATGTTTTCAACATAGAATCTATCACCTTAAGTTAATTATTTATACATTTTTCACTACTTATGCAAATCTGAGATTATTTAATAATTTAAAATATAAAACAAAATTAAGTTAAATTAACCGTTTCGAAAATTCGGCATTTTAGCCCCGTCAAACTATTTTAATGAGGATAAGACCTAATTGATATTGAAGAATATTTGATTGTACAGTGACATACCGAATTTAATCAAAATCGTTCGAGCCTTTTTTGAGAAATAAAAAATAATCTGAAAAATAGATGCTGTAAAGTTGCACTTCGGGTCAGTCAATTTTGTCTTAAATGTTGCTGAAACAACTCTAGCATATACCCGCCTTAAAAATTTCAATTTCAGCACACACTGACCGTTTTGCGATAGTTGGTTATTTCAACTCATGGGTCCTCAAAACGTCCATCTCCATGGGAAATTCGAAATCGAAATTTGGCTTCCAATACTTCTTTATATTATATATTCCATATATACTTAAGTAAAAGTAAAAAAAAATACAAAGAGAAAAAATAACTTATAATTAATTTATATATAATCTTTACACTTTCTTGAGACTGGTATTTTTGTTAAAATAAAATCAATTTTAACCAATTTTAATCTCAAAAAGGATTTATACTTCTTTATAAGTCTGACGTTTCGGCCAATCCGGCCATCCTCAAGGGCAATCTTAATACGATTTTAGAACATCAATTTTTTAAAAAAACTTTATGCAGGCTATTCTGCCCAGGTCATTAATTTCGGTCCAAAATTGCCCTATTTTGTCAATTCAACGTATTAAATTAAAATAACAATAAAAACTTTTAATCACCGTCAAGCTTCACTACTATAGTTTACCACAAGTTATTTTGTGATAAATTAAATGATAAAATAAAATAGGATAACATTTATTTAATTTAAATTATAATTTAATGTTTCGCATGTAATACCTAAACATGATATTCCATATTGTTGGCCGAAACACGAGGCCTCAAGACTCATACGTTAAGTTGAAGAGGAGTTGGACTAACATTAATTAATTAGTGTTGATATGAGGCGAGGAGGAGAGATGCAACTGGCTGCTGACCCTTCCCCTCCCATCTTATGCTCTTGGGTTAATTTCCATCCAATTTGCAGATTGACAATACCCACTGGAAAGTCAAAAGCAAGGTTTGAAGTGGTAAAAATTGATTATTTGCAACAGAATTTCATAAAAAGTGTTTTAATGTAATTTGAAAAATCGGATTCAATGTCATACTAAATAATGACAGTTATTTTAGAAATGTAAATTCAAACCCTACATAAAGTCACAGATCAATGGATTGAAAATAATAAAAACCTATCATAATTCATTTACTTTCAAACGGACTATTCTAGAACTTTCAAATAATTAATATATGCTAACCTTCTTTCCGGATTTGGACAATAATGAAATCAGGTATTGTGTGTGAATTTTATAACAATAAAAAATCTTATTTTAGGGTTTCTAGAGGTTGATATAAAGAATATAAAATTTGTTCAAGCCAGGAACAAAGCAGTATAAAAAAGATAACTAAGCCGTGTACATTGATCGGAACAGATCGGGCGCTCTCGGCTTTTTCCGTTTTCAACTCCTGTTCAATTGTTTATTATATCATAATTAATTCTTTTTTTATTTTTTCATTGTTTATTATAACTAACAAAAGCAAATTGGTTATTTATTATAAATTAGCAAAAGTAAATTTTACCTTTTTAAGGATTTTTTAAATATTCGTCATTATTCCTTAAATATATCACTTAAATGCTGATACGACCTATCCGGAGTAAAGACCACTTCGGTTTATGTTGATTTTCCGATTCCTATAAAAATAGTTAGGAAGCACGGTGGCACTTTGGCAAGGCTCTAGGCTATTCACTCAATGGACCCGGGTTTGAATCCAGCTGGGTATATAATTATTTTTAGTTAAACTGTCAACCTAATGGGTTATGGAGCCCTCCTACTGGGTTACTTTTGAAATCACCTCCGATGTTCTAAAACCGTTCCTTACAATGTACTGAACCCATTACCTTTAATGGTTCGTAGGAGGTTCACACAAAAAACAAAATAAATATTGTTAGAGTGTTTTTATAAAAATTGTAAAAAAAAGGGTAAAATCTATTCTCTTAAGTGGCACTTTCGGTCTGTCAATTATTTCGAAAACGTTGTAACATCCCAGGCATATACCTGCCTTATCAGAAATAATTTAACTTTCGTGCGAGTTTCGAGCTAAGCTATTTTGTTTCACACACAAACCATTTTGCGAGGCTCGGTTTTTTGGACTCACGGGACCACACAAACGCGAAATTTCCGTCGAAAACTTGGATTCAAACTTTTGAACCTCGCAATACTTCCATTTACTGTATATCAGTAAGTCAAAGTAATATTAATAATAATAAAATAAATTACAAATTATAGAATATATAAAAATACTAAAAAAATTAATCTTTTTTTCTCCTAAGAAAACCATACATTATTTTTAAAAACATCAACCTATGCAAAATGTAACAAGATTAAATTTTGGTACTCATAATACCCAATTGGCCAGGAAGGGATAAATAAATTGAAGAAATTGTAAAAATTTGTTTATGTTTTTTAGGGGACGGATTATAAATTTTAAGTTATAAAAATTAGATATATTTTCCTTATAACTTGAAAAACAATCGTTATTCGAAAAATATTACTTCTTCAGTGTAACTGTGTGTTACATTGTAGAACTCCTGATTGTAAATATTTTTATTTTTAGAACTTAATAATGGACAGAAGAGCCCAGAACGTCGTGCGGATGGTATGAAGAATAAATAAGTAATAAATAGGGTGTAAATTCCTTAGAAAGAAAGCTAATAACATTTTACCAAAAAATTCCCTTTGAAACTTAAGTTGTAAGATCACAACGGATTATTTAAACTTATTCACTGATGTTTATAAGCATTCAATTAAAAAGATTAATTAAAAAGAATTTAGAATTAAAATAAAACATATTCTAATGTGATTTATATTCCTATAAAAATAGTTAGGAAGCACGGTGGCACTTTGGCAAGGCTCTAGGCTATTCACTCAATGGACCCGGGTTTGAATCCAGCTGGGTAGATAATTATTTTTAGTTAAACTGTCAACTTTATGGGTAATGGAGCCCTACTGGGTTCCACCCAGCCTCATAAAGTCTGGCGATTCAGCGTGATTTTGAAATCACCTCCGTTGTTCTAAAACCCTTCTTTACAAAGTACTGAACCCATTACCTTTAATAGTTCGTAGGAGGTTCACACGATAAAAAATATATATATTTATTAAATAAATCAAAAATTGTATCCTTATTAGTCTCAACACTTTTTATTTCAACAGTCCACCATTTCGGCCATCCTCAAGGACATCTGTACAAAATAAGAAGATTTAGATATTTATGATTTTAAATTAAAAAAATAGGTAACTAAACTTAAGCTTAGGTAAGCTTATTAATAATAAATATGACTCT
>NW_027116712.1:224093-235368 GCF_000696795.3 Halyomorpha halys | reverse complement strand
TTTTCAACTAATTCTGTCTTTTTAAGTAAGACAGAAATTTGAATGATATCCAACTTCGTATATGGCTATAGACCGCACTTAGTTCTGGTAAAATATTACTTTATAAATTCGATAACAAAAGTAATATTTTCATTATATACATTTGTCGAAAAAGTAATTAGTGTTTGAAGGCTGTTAATTGTGTATGCAACAAACTATACCCTATATAATTACCTTGGTCGTATTTGTTAAATACCCTTGTTTTAGACAAACAGTATAAATTTTATCAAAATCTCACTCACTCATGTTTTAGCACAATCCTGATCTAGCTAAGTAGAAGAAGCGGTTCTGAGGGCTTTTTTGCGATGACCCGATTCTACGCTTGTCCCAAGTGTGTGGCTATGAGCTCACCCTCACGGCCTTCCAATGACAGTTACCTGGTTCGAATAGAAATACCAGTATCTCCTAGAGTTCTGTTTTTCTCTCCTCTAGCGAGAGGCTTCGTAGCTTCAGAGCTTACTTAGGCTGAGACAAACACATACTTTATACATATTAAAGTATGTATTTGTTCAAGGTGTTCACTTTATTTAAATTTTATATTATTTGTTTTCTACTTAATTGTTTCTATTTTATTAAGTTCATTTTAATTGTTTGTAAATGAATTGTTAAATCGTAGGAAGATGGTCCCGGGATGGTAGGTACGATAACAAGTAATAAGGAAATAATAAAAATAACAGATATTTTTTTATTTCCTTTGTATTTGTATTCTAATTTTCATGTCACACCTTACAATGTTTTTTATATAAATAAATAATTGACCGTATTATATCAAATTATGAAGAATATGGTCGGGGTTGCGGTCAACAGGGAAACAAAAATAGCTAACAACTATTTATTTTCCACTCTGCAGAGCTTGATCAGGGCAGTTCAATTAATAGCCTAATTATGTACTTTGATAGAATCTACAATAATTATATTATTTCAAAATTTTTTGAGACAAGCCAATTATTTATTAAATAAATCAAAAATTAGTATCCAATTCTGTCTCAACACTTTATTTTTCACTAGTCCAACGTTTCGGCCATTCTAGCCATCTTCAAGGACATCTTCAATACAAACTCTTCCTCACATTAATTTAAAATTTCTTTTGCAGGCTATTCTGCCCAGGTTATTTTCTTTATTATAAGTTCAAAACCTATTTATTTAAAATTTAAAATCATTAACATTTAATTTTCCTCTATAAGATTATCAACAATTAAATACACCACCATTTATTGTGGTAGTTATACGGTGGTGTATAATATTGGATAAAGACAATATTGGATACTAATTTTTGATTTATTTAATAAATATAGAATCTACAATGTTAAAATTGATAGATGTTACAATGTTAAAATTTATAGATGTTACAATGTTTTCTTTTAGCCCTGCAAAGTGGGGCGAAACGTAGGTTACTACAAAATAGTTTTTTAACTACTTTGTATCTTAATTATCGCCAGGCGGACCATCATCCGTCAATCTGATATGGATTTCTAAATCGAGCTACAGTCCTTAATTGAGACATATTGTAATATTGACCGCTAAAAATAATTCACCTCTCTTACACTATAAAGTTATATTTGAACTTAAATAATCATAAAGGAAACGATTTATTGCAACTACTGAAATAAAAGAAACCAATAAAAAAATTTATTAGGTATACCACATGTTCCGGTTAGACCGGTTTAAGTGTAAACACTCATACTTTTATCTTAAGCTCTTAAAGTCCAGATGCACCTTTTTTTCCCAGCCAGACCAAGAAGATATTAAATTATAGGTTGTAAGCAGATGTTTCATCGACCACTCTTGTACCTAAAACCTTGATTGACTCTTCAAGCTCTGAACTCTGCTATCAAGATTAAGTAGAAAAGCTCATTAGAAGTAGAAAAAAAAAACAGATAAAACGAAAACCTGTACCTCTAAATACATGAAAGGTTTTGGGTTCATGAGTTTCTAAAGTTATGTTTCTTGATTAACGGTCGTAATAAGAGGTGATGTGGCCAGTATTCTAGCTCGATCCCCAGGTCCAATAAAGGGCAAAACCATGGTCGAACAGAATTTATCCGAACAATCACAAAAAAAAAATAAAAATCAGAACTAATAACTAATTTTGTAGTTATTAGTCGCGACTAAAGGGACTAATCGAAAAAGTTTCTTTTTAGTCACTTAAAACGACTAACACATAAAACTTAGTCATTTAAAGTAATTAATATTTTAGTTGTAATGGTCGTAAACAACTAAAAATTAAGAATAAAAATTGTATTTAGACGTGTTAATTTCTTTAATCGAATTGCGTGTTATATGTTTTAGGTTTGACCCCAATGTTGTTAATTAAAAATAATTAGAAACATGCTTCCCCACAACCTTCATCTTGAAATTATTATTATGTTTTATACAATGTTCAAGGCGTTAATTATAAAGTTTTTTTGTTTTGTTTTTTAAATTAATTTTTATTCGGTAGATTATTTATCCCAATCAATTTTTATCCAATTGAAATTTTAGTTTAAAATCAATGATTAAAAAATTATTCAATTTTTTTATTCGATCGGATAACAGCTTAGTCATTTCTAATACAAGTACCCACTTTATACAGTCCGGGTGGACCTCAAAAGAAAGAACCCACAGAGAAGGACAACTGCTAATATTAGACAGATGTATAGAAAATAAAGTTTATTCTAGGACAATTAAAAGAATACATATCTAACCAGAAACTTAAAAAAATAGATAACTTAAAACATGTCACAATACAAAGTATATTAGAAAATAAAACCATATTTTAAGTTAAAAAAATTAAATAGATAAATAAAAACAAAAAATAATCAATTAATTCAAATTGAACAATAGTGCAAGTACACACACGTACAAATATAAATCTTATACACGTATATAAACATTTTTGCACACGCTAGAAATAAAAAAATAAATACAGTATATTCTCTGTAATCAGATCTAATTGTTGTTACAGGGGGGTTTTCGAATTATAGGAAGGATTAAGAAAAATGGTGTACGAAAATTCAATAATATGAATGTACATAATTATTTTCCTTTATTTATTTTTTTTTGAAATTTGACAGTTGAAAGTTTAAAAAAAAAAAATCTTTTTTAAAGAAGTTGGTTTTCTCTTTTCATCTAGTGCCGTCTTAAAACATCGCTAGTCACAAGCGTATGTTGGGCAAAAGAACCGTTTTTTTTTTTTTTTAACATCAGCAATAATGCTAAGTGATGATTTAGTTTGTTAAAATTATAAGATAAGTATAAAAAATAAATATAAAAAAGTATAGATAAAAATTTTAAAAATAATCTTTGTATGGATTTATTTAGAACATGTTTAAAAAAACAGTTATTAAAGTTTGTATTATACACATTTCTAATATTAATTAAATAGACATTAGGTATTTCTAATTCCAACAAAATATATTGTGAACACTTAGAAAGGAATCAGATAATCCGATATCGAAAATGTGTAAAAATTTTCCACTTCCGATTTTCAAAGTGATTATAATAACTTGCCTCTAGATCGGGAAGTTAAAAATGTCCTTTACTCATGTGCACTTCTATTTGAAAACTAACATGTAATTACCTGCTGGGTTTTCTAAAAAAAAAATATCTTTTTTTAACACTAGTTCGGATTACCGAGATTACACCATATATACATCTAGGGTGCTAAAAATATATATTAATAAACAAATTATCTGCCACAACCGGATTCGAACCTGGCCCGAAAAGTTAAGAGTCCAATCCCTTACCCAATCTACTTCATACCAAAACTAAAAATATATTTCAATCAATCGTTTATATACAATGGTCTTTAATAATAGTACACATAAATGTTGATAAACCTAATCTAATATATTTTTTTTAATACCGTTCTCACAACGCGGGGGAGAATAGTAGAGGTATGAAAGACCATATAGAGTAAGGTGTGTTCTCTATTGTTCTTAAATCTCTTTCCGCTTATACAAGGGCACAACAATAGATCCCACCCACCTTACGCGTTTTCCCCAGATGTTAGCTATCAAAGCCCCAAGCCCCTCACAACCGAAAATCCTGCTGTCTCAATGAGCCCAAGGCGTTCATCGTTTTTCAACTAGCCCATCTCATCTCTTCCATTTCATTAACTGGGCTCATCATTATTTTGAGGGTGCCCCGGTGGAAATTCTTGTTATTAATGGTTCAGCTGTTGATAAAATCCTGAAAACATAGAAATTGCACTTTTCAGACAACAATGACATTGCCAGAATTAATGTACCAAATTATCTTGATATGTTGCAGTACAACAGCCTGGTGGAAAAAAAAATCAGTTATTTCACCCCAATTTTTGATTAATTTAATGAAAACTATGTATAATTATTAGTCAAGTATAGTTACAGGGAATAAAAAAAGAGTTGTTTCAAAATATTGTATAAAATTAATTTTTCTTTCGTAGCTCCATGTCTTTAAAACTACTTACAAAACATAAAAACCTACTAGATTACCATTTAAAATAGATTAAATGTACTAAAATATGATATAAACACTAATATTTACGTTCAATAGGTCCCAAGATATAGTTTAAAAAAAAAAAAGAAAACATTTTATGAAAAATGGACTGAAAAAAATCAGTAGTTATTGAATTTATTTTGGGACATTTATATCTCAGGAGCTATTCGAAATATATAAGTTCATTATAACTCACATTAAAGCTAGCTAAATGTTCTACAATTGTAGTTTTTATGGTATTTGACGATATAAATTCACAAAATTTTGATTTCTAGTAGTTCGGACACTGTTTTTGGATTTATGAAAAACTATATCTCAGGAATTAGATGTATTGGACTTACAGAGATGGCAGTTAACACTCAAGGTAAAGCTAGTCTGACGTACTATAATATAGTTTATTACACTTATCTTCATAGGGATAGGAGTTTTTCTGATATTTGCATATAAATATGAATTTTTCATATGAAATTTTGTCCGTACAACTAGAAATAAATTTAATTTAGCACATATCATGAAAACTACTACTCCTACGAAGATGGTCATAAACGTCTGCATAGAACCTTAAACGAGCTCTAACTTGAGTACTGCCAAATATCTGTTCGTTGAATGCTTTCTGAATATAGATTTCCCAAAATAAGTTCACTAACTTTTTGATTTTTCAATATACTCAAAAAATATACCAAGGGAACTAATGAACGTAAATAGCTCTATTATGGCTCATATTTTAGAAAATTTACTCTGCCTTAAATGATGTTCTATTAGGTTGTTTGTATAGTAGGTACTTTAAAGATATGGAGGTCCGATTGAAGAATAATTGTTCCTAACACTTTGAAAAAGCCACCATTTGTATTCCCCCTAACTATACTTCGTAGGTTCGCCAATTTTGAGAGAAATGATACATATTTTTTTTTAAATAAATCAAAACTTGAGGAGAAATAAGTGACTTTTTTCTTCTCTTGGGCTATTGTACTAATATATATATATATATATATAAACATTATTCAATGGAACGTTTCTGCATTTCCTTGTATTTGAAGAAAAAATATTAAATATTATCAAATATCATAATAACGCTATATTAACGGTAGATATATTGGTGTTCGCAGTTAGGGTTTTTTTTTTGCTCTAGATCTGAGAGATTATCATATTCCTCACATTCCTATATTTTTCAATAACTTCCCTTATGATTAGAGGATGCAATGAATTCCCCTCTTACCACTAAGATTCCCTTGAAGAACGTGCAAACGATAGATGCAGTGTACACCTGAGTTAGCGGTTTCGGTTGTGAAACGCAGGAATTATCACAGGCACATAGGCGTATCCTGCCTTTGTTATTCTAATCAGATTGGTGGGGGGTGGGGAGGGTCGAGCTTTCATAATGTGGGACCGCCACGAAATAAAAATTCAACTAACCCAGGTAGGAATAGAACCGGGACCCTTGCAGACTGGATGTTGCTAAGGTCGTGCCCCAACATAATTGGCTACCACCATCCAGAAGGTGACATTAAACGTTTTTCTTATTAATTTAATCGTTTTTTTCCTATTATTTAAAAGAAATAAAGTTTTATTATATTATAATACATAATTTAACCGGGGGCAAGCACATCAAAGTTATTGAATACGATCAAAAGGAACACGTGACTGAGGAAACAAAATTACCACTATTTTGCATTCCTTGTAGAGGAGTCACGATACGATCATGGAACGTTAAATGTCATGTCTACCGCAAAACAGTCCAGAGCTTTGTTATAAATAGATCAGGTTTGAATTAGAGATTGCCCAATACAAGAATTGAACGTAGATGCTGTTATACTCTTTTAAAATTATAAATTTGACAAACCTAATTTTTAAATAATAAGAATTAAAACTTAATACATCTCATGTAACGATTGACAGTTACAAACATGGCTAATCTTGTGTCTAAGACGTACACAGAATCACTTCACGGCTGGATTCCTGAGCGATGTTCCATCCTTGCTTAACACTTTAAATTGCTCAGGGACTTGGAATGTTCCTGTTTCGCTCTGCCACCATGAAGTTGTTTCTATTATTATAATTGATGTTTTATAGAAATATTAGTTTATTGAGGAATAATAATTGAATCCGCCACAATTAGGAGCAATAAGTATTAGTGTTCAGTGTATACATTCATATCATATAAACAGAAACAAGAAGAATACAAAAACAAAATGTAAACTATAACAATAAAACTCACATAATTAATAAAATAAAACGAATACAGGAAAAAAAAATTAAAACACATAAAGGAATCCCCGAGACTGCACATCACACACTAACATTTCGAAAAACACATCAACAAGAAGTAGCACATTACTCGAATTTTTCGATAAAATCGACCGAACGGAAGTGTCACTTTATGGAACCAATTTTTTTTTTTTTTTTTTCATTTTCTTCAAAACGGCTAAAACCATTTGGATTAAACTTGGTGAATCAACGACCTCCCTCTAAAGTACCTTCAATTTGTTTATTTGAAAATATTAAACAGTTTTTATTATTAGCAATAATAAACAATAGATAAATACAAAATATTAAAAACTTTTATAAATAACTAAAAGAGGAAAAAGGAAAATATCCAAATCTAACCGGAAAAGTCGAAGACCGATCTTGCATTATTGCTTGGTTAGCCATTTGTCAAACTGTTGTATTCTTGGCAGGAACAAAATTCATATTTGTTATTTCCACTTGAAGAAACTTATTTTTATAGCAACAGAGAAATAAAAAACTTTTATTCATAATTTTCACCACATCGAAATCACAAAAATAGCGATGACTTCAACAACAGCCCACTCATCTACACAAAACATGGGGACGTATTAGTACAAAAGCTGGGAAGAAAAAAAAATCAGTTATTGCACTTCAATTTTTTATTACTTTGATGAAAACTATATATAATTACTAGTAAAAATTGATGAGTTCACCAAGTTCCCACTAGCTGGGAATAATAAAAAATGGCAGCTGTTTAAAAAAATTATTTTTTCATTCTGAGCTCTATATCATTACCGACGGAATTAGAAAACGTATGGGAACATGATTTAAAGTAAAGTTAATTTCCTAAAATATGAGCCCTAATAGAGTTATACACGTTCAATAGTTCCAGAAATATAGTGTTTTAAAAAGCAACATTTCATAAAAATGTACTGGAAATCAGTGAATTTGTTTTGAGAAATCTATGTGTCAAAAAACGATTGACTTACAGATGTCTGCCGGCACTCAAATAAAAGTAATTTCACTTACTATAAAGTAAGGGACGTGACTGCCGTGCGGGCTGGGGGGCAGGTCCCAGTACTACTCCTATGTATACATGAATAATAAATTCATGATGATATACATGAATAATAAACGGTTTTATAGGACATTAAACCAGCTTTAGTTTGAGTGCTAATAGACATCTGTACATCGAATGATTTTTGACATATAGATTTTTCAAAACAAATTCACTAACTTCTGATTTTTCATGACATTGTTTTTGGATTCTTGCAATATAAAAATTCTCTCTCGGGATCTCGGGAACTATATACCGTAAAAAGCTTTATTAGATCTCATATCTTAGAAAATGAACTCTTCTTTAAATGATGTTCTCTTAGGTTTTCTAGTGTTGTGTTAGGTTTTGTAGTTTTAAAAATATAGAGCTCTGAATGAAAAATTATTTTTTTTTTTAAACGTTTTGAAACAGCCACTATTTTTTATTTCTCCTAGCTATACTTGGCAGACTCATCAATTTATACTAGTAATTATACGTAGTTTTCGTTAAATTAATTAAAAATTGGAGTGAAATAAGTACCTTTTTTCTCCTCTTGGGCTTTTCTATTGTATGTATTGCAAAGGAAAAATTTTGGAACGAAAAATACTATCCTTTAAAATTGGAGTTTGTCAATCTGTCTTCTGGAAGCCAGTTAGAGAAAACATTGTTAATGTGAATATTTGAATACATCTTTTCTGAAATGAGCGTGGATTAATTGCTTAATAAATTAGGCTGGTAAGTGAAAGCTGTGTGGTGCGAGCACCACACCACATTTTGTTAGGCATCTTATTGTTTATATGACGTATAGCCTAGGTTCTATTAAGGCTGAAAAGGAATCGAGGACTTGAATAGGACGAGTGGCAATAACATAACGGATTTGGCCTCACATTCGTAACTGGAAAGCTACAGAGAGCTAGCTGGAGCAAACTAGCGGAACATGCACTCAAGCTGAGATTCAATAACGGATCGTCTGTCGTGTGGGACGAGGAAAAGTAACGATACTGATATCACTTCATAAATTTAGATAAAAATACATTTAACGACATAAGTATTAAATTGTTAACTAAATTATCAGCTCAAAATTGTACTTCATTAATTTGTTGAAGAAAAAACGTAAACTTTTAAAATAAGATTTAAGGCAAAAGATCTCAATAGCCGAACATAATCCAGATCGGAAACTTAATTATGGATTTATAAACAATAAACCGTTAAAAAAGCCACTTTAGTATATTTATTTTTTTCTTAATATAAATCCATTTAAAACAAAAATGTTTGTCCAGCTCAAGATTCAACAAAGAAGTCCAATTAGATTTTACGCTAAAATAAAGGTAACCAATCGACCATTCGGGGAGTCAAATCCTTAGAAATTTTCACAAAAAAAGATAAATTTTTACTAAAAATATATCACAAACTTAAATTAAAATTTTTTGCTTCCATATTAACAAAATAATAAAATTAAAATTGTATCCTAGATCATATTAGTTTATACCTTATGGATCATTTAAAAAATGGGGACTTTGATAGCTGGGGAACTTTTTTTCTTGACTTTAAAAAAAAAAAAAAATACTATTTTTATTCCAGATTCTATTAGTTCCTTAATTAATATCTAAAACAATGAATACTTTGCTGTATATATAATAGCTGAAGGACTTTTTGTCTTGACTTTAATAGTTAAAAAAAACAACTAAAAAAAATACTAATTTTAAATTAAAACTAAACAATTTAATCCAGTTCCTATTAGTTCATACCTTACGGATTACCTAAAAAAATGAATACATTGATTGCTGAAGGACGTTTTATCTTGACTTCAAAAATTAAAAAAAAAAAATAATACTAATTTTTAAATTAAAACTAAAAATTTTATTCCAGATCCTATTAGTTAATACCTTAATGGTTTAACAGCTTTTTTTTTTAATGGCTTAACTTTGACAGCTGAAGGACTTTTGATTTTACTTTAAAAATTTTTAAGGATACTGATTTTAATTAATTTATTTATTTATTGCTATTTACAACTTACATTATAAGACATTCAGTAAATTTAATCTCCTATTTTTAAATTAAAACTACAAATTTTATTCCAGATCCTATTAGTTCATACCTTAATGATTATCTAAAAAAAATGAATACTTTGACAGCTGAAGGACTTTTTGACTTGACTTTAATAACTTAAGGTTGTTTTTCTTTTTAAATATTTATTCATAAGTTTGAGCTGATAATTAGTCTAAAATTTGGCTAGAATGTAAGAAATTGAATGATATGAATGATTTTCGATAGTTGCTAATTATTTTTTTAAACTGTTGATGATTTGATCATTTAAATAAAAATATAGCGAGATGATTATGAATGAACAATATTCTGAAAGGTATTTAAAATATAACAAAAGTTACATTTCACTTGTCTTGGGGCTGATGAAAAGAGAGTTATAACAGTTGAAGAAATAATATAAGCTACAACTTTGGGGTGACAAACGCTTCTGGGGAACTCTTGCTAAGGGCAGTTTTACCAAGTTCCTTCCTACCGCAGGGCGTAGATCTTGAAAGGGGGTAGTTGTCCGGTTCCACCCTCCAGCCAATTTAATCAACAATGATTCTTGCTGAACCCAGAGATTACACTCAACTCAACTCGCTTTTATACTCCATCCGGTATAAGGGAAGATTACTGTTCACATCTTTTAGAAATCAGGATAAGTTATAACCCAGTTGGAAAAACTGCTGAATGGAATAGAGTAGAATCCAGTTTATCTAGATTAATATATCCAGAGGTATTCCGGATAAGAAATGGTATAATCAGTAAATAAAAATTTCGATATTTTTTTTTTCCAGTAGTAGGCATGTATACATAAAATTTTACTGACAATTACCTGTTTTGATTCCTACTTTAGTATAACCCATTAGTTCCCAAAAGTGGTTGGTATTTTTTATAAAATTTTTTTTTTCTAATTTTCTTCAATAAATTAGGTCCGAATACAGTAACTATTGATCAGAAATAGATGATTTTACAATATTTTGGAAAATACAATCTGGACTTAAAATGAGCCCAGATCTAAAGTATTTTATGAAGTTTACCTTGTTAGGAGTTGTAGTTTTCATGATATTTGCTTTAAAAAAATTTACAAAATGTTTATTTCTAGTTGTTTGGAAAATACGTTTGGTTTATGAAAAACTATATTTCAGGAGTTATTAGATGTACATGTCTGTCAACACCCAAATTGAAGCTGATTAACGCACTATAAAGTTATTTATTACACTTATTTTATTATTTCATTTAATGGGGTAATAGTTTTTCTGATATTTGCATATGAATAAGAAATAAAATCGATTTATTTTAGTGAATACCATGCTGCTACTCCTACGAAGATAAATGTCATAAACTACTTTATACTACATTAAACAAGCTTTGGATGTTGTTAGATATTTGTATGCCCAATGGTCCCTGATATATATTTTATTATAAATTAAACTTTGAACAACTAGAAATCAACAATTTGTTAATTTATTTTGAAAAATATATAAAAAA
>NW_027116712.1:223723-224043 GCF_000696795.3 Halyomorpha halys | reverse complement strand
CCCAATGGTCCCTGATATATATTTTATTATAAATTAAACTTTGAACAACTAGAAATCAACAATTTGTTAATTTATTTTGAAAAATATATAAAAAAAACTAGTACTCCTATGAAGATATACGTTATAAACTACTTTTTTATAGTACATTCAATTAGCTTTAATTTGAGTGCTGGCTCTGTACGTCAAATGTCTCCTGAGATATATTTTTTCAATAAATCAAAAATTTTGTCCAAGCAACTAGAAATCAACATTTTGTAAATATATCTAGGCTAATGTGAACACAACGATTCCTACGAAGATAAACTACTTTAAAGTACATT
>NW_027116712.1:209078-222560 GCF_000696795.3 Halyomorpha halys | reverse complement strand
TATATATAGTTTTCATTAAAGTAGTAAAAAATTGGAGTGAAATAACTGTCTTATTTACCTCCGGGCTCTTTCTTGTCAGGTAATAAAGACATTCTAGGAAGGAACATAAATTTAAAAATTGTATATATAAATGACTGACGCGTAGTTTTCAAAATATGAAGGATATAGTAGTGGGATATCTAGAAAGATATAGAAACAGTGCTATATCTTCTAACTGGAACAACCTTGATGAAGCTCTATAAAGTGGGGCGAAACGTCGGAAAATAAATAGCTTTCAACTATTCTTTCTTCTATTTGACCGCACCCCAGACCGTCTCCTTCATATTATAAATTTATATAATTTAATATTAAATTTACAAAGTTCATTAATCAATATTTTCCAACGATTAAAACTAAAACTTTTTCGATTATGTCGAAGCTTTTTTCCCATAACATATGAATAATTTTAAACATACCTAAACTTTTTAATTTCAGAATGGGTTAAAGCAGTTAGTACATCTACAATCTAAATTTTCATCTTCCTTTGTTTCATTAAGGATTCTAAGAACCTTTTTTTAATCCGTAATAAAATTCAGTAAGTATGAATTTCTTTGAACACCTTTTCAAATTTTAGGAGGATTTATTTTATAAGATGATTCGAAATTGAAGCAGTATGATAGCTCAAGCTTCAGATTACTAGTGAGGGCAAAATGATTTTTTTTGTTTTCTGAATTTTCAATAAGCGTTGCATTTTTCTTTCTTTTTTATCAACGTTCATTATTTTTTATGAAAATATTAAATTATATATAGATTAAATTAGTAAAAAAAAAAAAAAATTCCTCAAACAAACATAAAATATATATTTATCCTAAAGTATCTCAAATTAGTTCTTTAAATTAAGATCCGGGGCTTGTTAATTAGATAAGTAATTTATAATTAAATAAAAACTTTTATATTATAGTAAAAATATTTTAACTATAGTCTGAAAAGATAAACAGTTTTGGCTGTTAATGAACACTCAGTATAAAGCTGATGGTTCAGCTTAAACAAAATCTTAATCCCACGCTCGATAGTGGGCGACTCTTGAGAATACTAGATCATTATTAGCCAGCTCCTCCCAAGCTTGATGACCCTCTCCAAAATCCCCCGATCAATAAGACCCCCCCCCCCTCAATATTTGAAAATTCGATTTCAGACTTCTCTTATAACTGAAAACGTAAAAAAAAAATTGAAATTTAAAGTTTCAAACAGATAGAATTGCTCAAATTAAATCTAATAAATGAGTGATTACCAAATACGAGCGATTTTCAAATCTCATTGGAATAAAATGGTTTGCAAGAATTCATGTTGGTTATAATATAATGTAATATAATATAAATACGGGGCGGGGAAGCTCAGTAACAAAGCAAAGTATTACTAACTCCATGAAACCGTGTCGAATCCGACAGATAATTACTTATTCTGTTAGAGTAGCCATGAATCAAATCTGTGGGTTCGGGGGCCCTCCGTGGTTCAACTAGCCTTGTAAGCTGAGGAAAAATCTGGCATTCGAGCGTGATTCTGACCGAACCACCTCCTTGCACCACCGTTGGTCAAGTGACAGTACTTCTTTACAGAGCACTGCACGCCTGACTCATCATGGGATGTAGCTGTACAGAATTATTTATTTTTTAATGTTATGGTAATATTATTTGGCCTCGAGAAATATTTTTTTATTGTTTATAGCAATGTTTTGCCTATGTTCCACTTGCCATGGCTGACCAAATCATCAACTTTACCTAAGCTTACAATTTCTGACTTGCGATTAATCAGAGAGGTTTTTAAAAATAATTATGTACATATTGTAAAATATAGGTACAGCAACGGGACATTTTTGAGAAACGTTAAACTGAAAATAAAATATTTTAACGTAATTGATTTGGTAGAAGGTTAAATTTATATTCATTTATTTCAATTTTATTGTAATAATGATTTTTTCGTGGATGGTTGGGCACTACATAATTTATGAAATTGTCAATTTTTCCTAAAATTAATTGATATTGCTTTCTGATTTCAACAAGGTTGGAAGCAGTCATTGACTATTTCAAAATGTTTCAGATTATCTGCTTTAGATAGACAGAAGCAAAGGTTAAACAAACCAATCACAACAGCCCCGAAGAAGACCAGTAGAGTGTGCCGAAACGTCGACTATAATGAAATAGTTGAAGCTATTTCTTAATTGTAATTTCTTGATCAATTAAAAATTAAAGACCAATTAAAAAGTTCTATTGATAAACAATAAGAACCTTTTTAAACATTAACCCTGTGTCCTAATAAAAAATATTTTTAACCTGTGACCAAAACATAGGTAGACATTTCACAAGAATTTTTTTTAAATTCCGCATATTTTTATTTATTGTCAAACGGACCGTCACACAAGAAAAAAGAAAAAATTTCTATGATCAGCGATATGAATTAAAGGTCTAAATTTTTTTTAATCCGGCTATTGTTTCAATCAAATCTTAATAAAACCATCAAAGATAATTATTAAAAAAATAAGATATACTAAAATAAAAAAATACACATCAAAGCCGTCAGAAATATGAAATGAATTAATAACAATAACAGAAAACTCAATAACTCAGCCTCCACAAGGACTCCCCTTTGTGGGCTCCCCTGATTAAGCAGCTGTAAAGAAGGATAAATACATGGTGGGGGGGTTGGTTCTAACAAAGGGGCGGCAAGTCCATGGAGCGACCCGATTCACGGAACTACCGAGGGTCCATAGTTACTACCTGAACATTCAGTAGAGCTTGAATTTTCGGGCACGAGTTAGCACAAAATAACAATTCCCATGATTCAAGAAATGAAAAAAAAAATACTCATATATGACAATTAATTCTTCTTTTAGGTAATCCAATAAACATTACTGCGATGCCATACGACATCCCTGTATAGCGTAAATCTATCCTAATGAACGATTTTATAAAGTTGCCAGCCAACAAGGCTCACATCTAATGCATATAAACCCCCCATATTACCTACCCCTCCACTCCGGACGCAGAAACCAAGTTTTGTTCCCTAACAGCAGTATTCACTACTCTATAACGGACACTAAAAATAAAATATTAAAGTACAAAATCACGATTCCAGAACTAAACATTTTGGTTCACTAATTTTAGGGAAATATTACTCATTCTTATGATGTAAGCGATATGTAATTACCCCCTATGACATAACCCCTCCACTCCAAACGCAGACACAAAGTTTTGTTCCCCATCAGCACTTTTCATTCCTCTATAACTGATATGAGAAATAAAATGGGAATATAAAAACTCATAATAATAATGTTTTTTTTGCTTTAAGTGATATATAATTCCTGTAATTTACTGCATTTCTAATTAAATAAATAAATCAATAGCATTGTTTAGACAGAGATGAGTACAGAAGGACGCTGAAGGGAGTGAAGGTTCTTGTGGAAAAGAAGCGCTCCAGAAAGGATCTTGTTGTTTGAGGAGAGAAAACTTAGACACGCAGAGCTCATGAGGAACATATGGAAGAAGAGGAAGCAGATGAAGGAAAAGCATGAGAATTATGATATGCGCGTGGTCTTCAAGGCCTTTTCGTGAAAAAAAAAACAGTAGCTATGATTCAATATACTGCATTTCAAGAACTTAAGACTAAAATGAATTCATCTTTAAAGTTCGCAGCCGATTTCTCGTATCAAGTTGGAATGTTGAATTATGACCCATTTCTACACTGACAATAAATGTGATAGTTTCAGCCATAGTACCAACTGTCATAACCACCACCCATCCTGTTAACTATAACAACTGCAAATACTGTCATACTGTGAGGTTTAGGTGTAGTTGACAAGGGCTGTTACCTTCTGCGTATGCCCTACAGCTTACTGTAGGGCTACTGTCCTAATAGTACAAGAGCCCAAGAGGAGAAAAAAGGTAGTTATCTCCAATTTTTGATTAATTTAATGAAAACTATGTATAATTACAAGTCAAAATTTATGAGTCTGCCAAGTATAGGTAGGGAGAATAAAAAATGGCGGCTATTTGAAAGCGATAAAAAAATTTAATTTTTCATTTGGAGCTCTATATTTTAAAAAGTAGGAACAACACAAGAAAACCTAAGAGAACGTCATTTAAAGATGAGAAAATTTGCTAAAATATGAGACCCAAAAGAGTTATTTACGTTAAATAGCTCTCAAGATATAGCTTTTTAAAAAGCAACATTTCATAAAAATGTATGGGACGTACTGAAAAATCAGTAGTTAATGAATTTATTTTGAAAAACCTATATCTCAAAAACCATTTGACGTACAGATGTCTATTAGCACTCAAATGAAAGCTAGTTTAATGAGCTATAAAGTAGTATATGATGTTTATCTTCGTAGGAGCAATAGTTTTCATGAAATTTGCTAATATAAATTGATTTATAGTTGTTCGGACAAATTTTCATTTGCCAAATTTATATTCATATGTGAATATCATAAAAACTACTACCCCTACGAAGATAAACTACTTTATAGTAAGTTAAATGTCCGTTTTTTTGAGTGTTAGCAGACATATGTGCGTCTAATGAATCTAGAGATATATTTTTTTTCAAAAATCGAACATTTTATACGAATAACTAAAAATTAACATTTTGTGAGTTTATTTTGCCAAATATCATAAAAATTACTAGTCCTACAAAGATAAACATTATTATCTATCCTATAGTAAATTTAACTAGCTTTAATTTGAGCGCTGGCAGACATCTGTACGTCAAATCCTTTCTGAAATGAAGTTTTTCATAAATCAAACTTATTGTCGGAACAACTATAAATCAATTTATTTTTGCATATATCATGAAAACTACTACTCCTACGACGATACATGTCATAAACTACTTCATAGTCCACTAAACTAGCTTTAATTTGAGTGCTAATAGACATCTGTACGTTTCATAGTTCCTGAGATATAGATTTCTCAAAATAAATAAACTAACAACTAACAACTAATCTTTCAGTAGATTTTTAACTAATTTCGCTGTTTAAAAAGCTATATCTCGAGAACTATTGGACGTAAATAGCTCTTTTAAGGCTAATATTTCAGAAAATTTACTTTTCTTTAAATAATGTTCTCTTAGGTTTTCTAGTGTTGTTTGTAGTTTTCAAGATATAGAGCACCGAATAAAAAATTAGTGTTTTTTAAGGTTTTTAAACAGCCGCCATTTTTTATTCCCCCTACCTATACTTGGCAGACTCATCAATTTTGACTATTAATTATACAGAGTTTTCATTAAAATAATCAAAAATTAGGGTGAGATAACTGCCTTTTTTTCTCCCCGGCTCTTGTACTATAACTTATAACCTCACAAGATAAGCCTTATGTGCAACTTTTTTGTTTCCTGTATGTTTTTTGTTTATGACAGTGTTTCTCAAGGCATAATACAAGTACTCCCGTAGTAATAGTAGAGTACAAATTTCAAGTTGAAAAAGATTATTAGTTGACAGTATGTGATGACTATAGGAATGATGGTTCGGGTGGCTGTTAGATAAGTTTAAAAAATAGAAGAAAAATCTATTTACTAGTAACGGACGTTTCGACCCACTTTGCTAGGCTTCATCAGGGCTGAGCCCAGAAGGTAGAATCAGTATTTACTACTTCTGTAGTAGGTAGGTAGGTAGGTAGGTAGGTAGGTAGGTAAGTAGGTAGGTAGGTAGGTAGGTAGGTAGGTAGGTAGGTAGGTAGCAAGCTATTCTTTTTCGTACCTTGTTTGACCACCATCCAAACCATCTTTCCGTAGTAAAAATTATTAAGTTATTTAAAAAAAAAATAAATAAATACCCAAATGGTGGTAGAAAATCAATTTGAGTACTAAAAGATACCCTTATATATCATATACATCATATCAATCATATCGATCATATACAGTTTATCAAAACCAATTCCTGGATTTTTCCCCCAATGAAGATAAATCAAGATTGTATATATTTCGGCAAATATCTCAAGTGTTATCAGACCTACATATGTCTAATAGCAATACAATTGAATCTAGTTAAATGACAATGAATCTAGTTTCGTTCGTCGTAGTGTCCATGATAATATTCAAAATATATTAACAAAATTTAGATTTTTCCTAATTTGTAAAAAAGTGTTTGAAAAACTGTATCTCGGGGACTATTTTAGAAACTTTATTGATTGTTATCAAGTATCGAGAACATCAATGTTTTATATTGATTAATCTAGGGACATTTATAATTGATTTTGAAAATTAAAACATCAACTTTTTTTCAAACAGCAGTCTTACAGTTTTTAAATATTTGGCGAATTAATTTTAGATTAATTAGAGTTCTACACGCCTGTAACAGTCCATTTTAACTAAGATCAAATTTACTGAATATATTATATAATATACAGTTGTAAATTTCAATAAAGATATTAAAAAAACTTTAGATTAAAAGATTAACTTACAAATTTATTTTAAAAAATTTCAATTTTATCAATTATTTACGAAATCAAACTAAATTCGATAGGCTTTCAGAATGAAATTTCGCCTGAACTTGTCCATATAAAATATATTTTGATTTATGCGTGGGGAAGATGGTCGAGGGGGCGGAGTGCTGTCAGCAAATAAACACAAATAAATTTCGCCTAAATTAGCCCTTGTTTTTTAACCCTGGTGAAGAATTGAAATTCAGATCGAAACGTGGGCACAAATAAATAGTGTTTGTCCATTGCATGAATTTTAAGGAAATATTGATTTATTTTCAAATCCTACGATGGCAAATGTTTTAAATGATATTTAATACAAATTATTAAATAATTAGTTCAAATGCAGCGGCTGGTTGATTTTTATTTCGTGGCTACCCCACAGAACTCGACCTTTCAAATAGGATGGTAAAATATTGGATAATCCCCCTTCCCCGGAAAAAAAGCAAAAAGAGATTAAATTAAGTATTAATTACTTATATTTGTTTTATAATTTGAAAACTAAAGCTTTCTATTATTTTATTAAAATAAATTAAACTATCGATTGTTCAAGATCGAAGTGGCAGATTGAGAAATTCGAAACCCACATTGATAAACAAATATTTTGAGTAAGGATTAAGGTAGTACTTTTTGTTTTCTCTTTTTGAAACTTTTATTGAAATGATACAATCAATACAAGTGCACAAGAATATCGTAAATAAATATTAACTAACATAAAAAGTAAATAAATAATAATAAAAAACAATAAAATAATTAAGAATAAAATAAAATGGATAAAAATAAAGGTATATATACAAATCGTAAGTAAACATGGGCTACTAATGTTCTAATTACACTTAAAGACAGAAATATATTTTCCGTTCTATCAGACCTGGATCGACTCTAGGGTCAGGAGATTTACCTGAGGCTTACAGACTCAATAAGTTGGGTCCCAGCCCTTAAAAGGGTTGAGGGGGGGGGATTGGTGGGGGAAACCTGACGGTTCAGCTTGGTGCTGACCACCACTATCTCTAGATTCGGTAAACTTATTTAATTATGTCCCTTTCAAATTTTTCAAGTTCAGATTTTTTAAAACGTTTTCCTAAAATTTTTAATGTTGCCATTTCTTTATACAAAGATTTTAATTAGAGCCGAAATAATAATATTCCCAGTGAAAAAAAAAATGCGATATATTTGAAATCAGTATGAAAAATAATTTTAATAAAACTTAAAATAGAATATAATTTAATTTATTTGTTAAAGATTTACAATCTTGTACAAATCATACATGTAAAAATAACTTTGTTTCACCCACATGAGTCTAGTTTATCATAACTGTACATTGGCCCATTACAAAAAACAATAACTGTTAATAATAATACTTCCTTACATTTTATAATTTAATTAATTTATATCTACATCATCACCATAATAAAAAAGAAAAATGAAAAAAAAATACTGTATGAAAAGAAATAAAATTAATTCAAAAATTTGATCCGAATAACTAGAAATTAATGAGGTGTAGATAGTTGACCGGAGATTGTTTATTTATGCTGTTCTTTGCTGGCTGCACCCCCCGAAAAACTTTTCCAATCAATAACTAGAAATTAACATTTTGTGAATTTATTTTGTTGAATATCAAGAAAACTACTACGCCTACGAAGATAAATGTAATCAACAACGTTATAGTCCATTAAAATAGCTTTAATTTGAGTTCTAATAGACATGGTTTTTGGGATATAGATTCCTCACAACTATAAATATAATAAATTCATTAACAACTGTTTTTTTCAGTAGATTTCTTATGAAAAGTGGCTTCTTAAAAAGTTATATCTCGGAAAATATTGAACGTAAGTAGCTCTATTAGGGCTCATATTGTAGCAAATTTTATCTACTTTAAAACATGTTCTCTTATGTTTTCTATTTTTGTTTGTAGTTTTAGAGACATAGATCCCCGAATGAAAAAATATTTTTTTTTAACATTTTGAAACAGCCACCATTTTTTGTTACCTCTACCTATACTTGGTAGTCACATCAATTTAGAACAGTAATTATACTTAAGGTTCATTAAAGTTATCAAAAATTGGGGAGAAATAGCTGCATTTTTTCTCCTCTCGGGCTCTTGAACTGTATCGCTTGGAAAGTAGGCATGAACCAAGTAATTTTTCAGGTAAGAAATAATATGCATAATCATATTCTCATAATATAAATAAGTAATTAAAATTATTACTACTTTTTTTTCAACAAAAGGTATAATGACACTTGTAGTGGCAATAAATGTATCTGTTTTCTTTGGACTAGTCGGTTTATGCTCAGCTCCTCTCGAGATCACAATAGAAGCTTCACCTTCTAAGCCGGCTTATCGCCTCAACTCGCTTCTCATCACGTACGGTTTCTTATGGCAAGGGCCTGGTTTACCACTGCCACAATTGATGAACAATATCCAACTTGTAGACTCAATATTTACTTTATAATACATCGCAATTTATATTGCAGGATTAAAGGAAGAGAAAATAAAAGAAATAAACTAGATCAATATTGGATATTTCCGATAATAATAATTCCATATAACCTTCCCTCCAAGGTCTTGTATTAAATACATTTTCCTTCACTAAGCCTTCACTGGTTAACAATAAAATCCATCATATAGCAACTGATCTTTTTATTTTATTATTTATTCTTTTAGAAAATTACAATATATATGGTCCGAACATACGACAAAAAAATAACACATAAAACTGATAGACACAAAAGTGAAATTTATTAATTACAATTTTAACTATTGTAGCGTTGAGAAGGCTACTACAATTTATAAGCTAGATCAGTACAGTATGAATTGATCTCTAGTGATAAAATTAATAATTCAATTAACAAATACTAAAATGAAAATAAACTAAAAAAAAATAATAATCATAAAAAAAAAAAAAAAATCAAACAAAGAATAATAGTATTAAAAATTACTGAAAAGACTTTGAAGTGAATAATAATTTTGCAAATTTACAATTAGTGAATTGATATAATAATGAGAATAAAACAAGACGATACAGACAGAATAAAAATAAGGAGGTATAGATTGATTAATAGATACTTAAGAGATAATTAATAAATACTACTTATTAGATTAATAAGTAGAGAAGGTCGGGTGGTACGGTCAGCAACAAAACACAAATAAACCAAAAATATTTATTTGAGCCGACGTTTCGACTTGTTTCAGGTCTTCATCAGGAAGCTTGCGGTAGAAATTCTGGCTCAACTGAGTTTGAGGTGAATTGAGTTTAGCCAGAATTTCTGTCGAAAACTCCCTGATGAAGACCTGAAACGTCGGCACGAAAAAATAATTTCTTGTTTGTTTGTATTTTTTTTTTTTTTTTGCTGATCGCACCCCCTCCCCCGCGACCATCTTTTCCACTTGATAAAAATATGGATCTAGTAATATCTATAACTAATTACAAACATATATAGCTAGTTTTAATGGTAATGTAATGAATATTGTCTGGAGTAAACAAAACAAATCTGTTGTTATTGGGAATCATAGAAATAAGAAAGTACCCAGTCAGACATTTGTCTTTTAGTTTTCTTTGTGGTTGATTTATTTATTAGTTATTCTGGTAAGCAACTGAACAGATATGGTACCATATAGTTTGAAGAACGCTTACAAATATATTGTTATAATAATTCTATTAAAGTTCACTAGTCTCTATTTAGTAACTACTGTATAGACTCAATGTCAGCTAAAAATTAAAAACGGATTATAGGATGAACGCGTAATTATAAATGAGTCCAAGAAGAGAAAAAGCCAATTGTTTCACCCCAATTTTTGAATACTTTAATGAAAACTGTGTATTGGTAGCAATAATTATTGATGTAGCTTCTATTTTAGGTTTCCAGGTCTTTAAACAGTTTATAATAATTACTAGTCAAAATTGTTGTATATGTTAAGTATAGTTTGGGTAAATAAAATATGGCGGCTCACAATACATTAAATTTTTCTTTTTTCATTGGGAGCTCCAAATCTTTTAAACTACCAACAACACTAGAAAATTTAAGAGAATATCATTTAAAGAAGAGCAAATTTGCTAAAATATGAACTCTTATACGTTCAATAGTTTAGTAGTATCCGCTTTGATCTCCACAAATGGAGGATTTCCAATATCTTTCATATTGAACTGGACTCATATACTCATACGAGTATCTATTTAAAAATTAAAAAAAAAAGATTGGGAATTCTCAATTTCTAAGATTTAATCACAACTGTCATAAAAACTAAGAAGAATTCGGTTGCGATTGTAGATAAGAAAACATCTTTAAATTGATAAGCTGAAGTAGTAATAAAGATTTACAACCCATCTGATATATTCGTGAGATATTGTCTCCTATGAGTGTAAATCGATGTTTCATTGGATATTTCTAGTTTGATGAATATCTAATATAATGATGAATTATTAACTATTGTAGCAGTCAAATTAATTTATAAATAGATTATTATGTAATTATATGTACAGTATACAAAGATAATTGCATAATAAACATGCTCTATTATCTATACAATAATACATAGATGGGATATAAATTAATGTACAGTATAATGATGGAATATTAAGGAGTTAATCTAAACTATATTTACTTTATTTGTATTTAAATACATTTACTAAAGAATTCATTATACAAATATTCAGAAAAACATAGAAACACTTGTAAATGTTACATTATTCCTCCAAACTAGAATAGAAACATCATTTAGAATAAACCACTGTATTGTGAATTTCCATAAATAAGTCATTATTTATCTAAATAATGTGGTGCATATTGTAGTGAATTAAATCTATAAACGTTATTGTTAAATAATTATTAAGTTTTTCAAATTTTATTACAGTTTTAATATAAATATTTTAAACATTACTTTAAATTAAGCTTAAGTTTAAAAACATAAAAAGTTAATAATGGCTTACCTTAATTCAGAATAACTTTCCGATTTTCTGAAAAAAAAAAATAAATAATAGAGAAATCATAAATTTGCTAACACAATATATTAATATTATCTATTTATTATTGAATATTATATATCAAACTTGTATACGATCCTTTGATGACGTATGAAAGTGTATCTGTGACCGCATGGTTGAATACATCACGAAAAACCTCGTATTCGAAATCTTTCACGATCGAATTTTTTCGACTTCTATGCATTTAATACTATTATCATCCTATGCATTCTAGTGGTAAGAGAAAGTAAATAAAAGGTTATGAATGTTGCCAAATGTAGTTGAAAAATTCAAAATATCTTAACTCCACAAAAAACTTGAGAAATGACCAAATGAAATTAAACAGCAAATAATATATGATGTGTTATAGGATCCAACGACCCATTAACGAGACAGGACCGTTCCGGAAAGCCAATAATCTATTGTATCTAGCTGTAGCTTCTATTTTAGGTTTCCAGGTCTTTAAACAGTTTATAATAAAAATGAGCAAAATAAGTTGATTTATTTAGCAGATTTGGGTTTTCAGATGACTTGGGATGAAATAATGTCTTCATTTTGTTGTTACTATGAATCCTTTCTATCTTTTTTTTTTTCTGTTGGTGTGAAATTTTTCCTGTATTTTTGTGATCTTGTATATTTTAATCTTCATATTATATCCTAAAATAATTTCGTAAGAAAATAAAATAAAGAGACAAAATTGCTGTTTCTATTTTCACCAGCTTTAGTTGATTTTCAGTCTTCTGACGATAGGTTTAAAACTGGCGGTGGATTGTGGATGTGGATGACTATATAAGTCTTCTATAGATTAATCTTGGCCTTATTATCCATAAAATCCAGTTTGAACTGGTTTACAAGTTCAAAGAAGAACGAAAGCATTTGCCGCAACAATCTTCCACTCGATCTCGGAGGGTATGAGGTTTTGAATGTTAATCTCGGACTCTGGTAGATAAAGCTGCCTACCCTTTCGAATTTATTGTGCCGAGCATCAAAGGTACCGAATCCGGGATCTGCGGATAACAGGATTGTACAAATTAGTTTTCTCTCTTGCACGGATGCTGGAATCTTGAAAAACATCAAACAGAGTACGTACAATAATGCAATAAAATATTGGCTGTGAGATCTGGTGTCAAGGAATTAAGAAAACAAATCACGGAATGAAGAAAGAAAAGTCTCCTCACGATAGCTGGATCGCGCTCGAGATAAGAGTTTAAAAATAAAAACGAGGAATTGCTTGAAGAATGCCATCAATCACTATCGTAATCATGTGGTGGCAATGGGCTGAGTAATATAGCGCCTTTGCACAACAATGAGCACCGCACAGCTTGGCAATAAACAACAAAGATGCCAAAATCCAAATAGGAACACAGCTCAGTATCACAGTGTTACTCATCCAGAAAATGAGAAAATAATAATAGTTCTAGATTAATAATGGAGTTGGCTGGTTAAGGCGGTTGAAGTTTTAAATACCAGTAAGGTCACGAGGAGGGAGCGGTTCTGTTAAAACGGGCTGCTACAATTGACCAAAGTAATGCTTATAATTATAAAATAACGTTAATAAACTTTCTTTTTTTTAAAAAAAAAACTGTTACCCAGTAATAAAAAAAGTAAAAATATCTCCAGAAATAAAATGCTAAAATAAAATATTTGCTGTGACATTCTCACAGCACATATTTGCTGTGTCATTCTCACATCACATATTTTATGTGACATTCTCACATCACATAATTTTCACTTACCCCTCTACCTTGAGTTGAAATTAATATGGCTATATTGTACTCTATAATTTTATTATAGTCTGTTCCATGATCAAGCGAACGTCTCAGCTGATTTTCATTTTTGGAGGCTCAAATCATTCAACAGGATACCGTGAATGTTTTTGAAGCAAGTTGAGCTCATGATCCTGAAAATGACTGCCAAATGTGTTTATTCTGTCCGTCTGTTGTTATATAAATATATTTAGATTTTTTTTTCATGAATTCAAAACTTTATTTTTTGATAAATATTACCCTAACCATCTACTACAGCGTTGGTGGGAAAAAGGTAATAGTGATAACTGATCACATTCATACTAAAAT
>NW_027116712.1:200451-208933 GCF_000696795.3 Halyomorpha halys | reverse complement strand
TAGTGAGCTAAAGAATATTTTGAGCCAAAGACTTAATATGTATTGTTACTCGAATTAATCAGCGATATACCAAGAATTCTTAGAACGATTTGAGCTCAAAATAATGGAAAAGATACTGTACTAAATATGTTTAGTTCGAGTTCGTAACGTTTTTCTGAGGGAACGGCTCAACCGACTTCCAATTGGCACGTCAAAAATTATAAGGGTAGTTCAAGTATTGGGATTTCTGAATCTTTAAATATAAAACTGAAGTGGTATTTTCCAATAGGGGCGAGGTATAATACTTTTTCGTAAACTGTTACTTATATCATTCCTAAGTATGGTGCTTTACCAGTTGTCAGTGACGAATAAGATTCATTGACTATAGGAATTATTGCTTATTATTATAGAATATTATTGTTTATAGGAATGAGCATAATATAACTCATATTTCGAATGAGCGAAAGAGAATAAGGTAACATATCTAATATGAAAATTCTCGCAGGGGGAAACTAGTACTAATATTATTGGAGGAAATGTGTTTTCAACCTTTAACAAATATTTTTCCTGTATCCTTCCTAAGTTAATTATTATATCGTTTCATATTTGATATTTATTCATTTTTCATTACTAGTAAAAATATGAGATTGTTATTGATTTCAAGAAAACAATATTAAAAGCATTCTTTTTTTATTTTTTAAATCCGAATTTAAGCCCTTTGAGACTATTCGAATGAGAGTAAGAACTTTCTAATATTAAAGACCTCTTAATGTTTCACGTATTTACCAAGTTTAATCGATGTAGATGGAACCAGCATTGAGAAAATCGACAGAATGTGGAAAATCGATTCTATAAAGTGATACTTCCGATAAGGCGATTTTATCGAAAAAGTTGTTTTAACATTCCAGGGATACATCTGCCTTAAATTTGTAATTTAATTTTCATAAGACTTTTCGTTTTTTATCGAATTAGAAATTTTGAATTATCGCAATACTTCTCCTTACTTTTTTCCATATGTGGTAAGTAGAAGTTAATTAACTAAATAACAAAATTAATTACCTTAAATTAATAATATTACATTAACTTAAATAGTAAATAAATTAAATAACAAAATTTAAATAAAAATTAAGTAAAAGATATTTTTTAACAAGTAAAGCAATTTATAGCAAATATACACATTTAAAAAAAAAATTGTAAAAATATACAAATATTTGAAAATATAAAAATAATGATATCATTAATTGAAGATATAAAAATGTATTTATCTATATAATTGAAAATTATAAATTAAAAATATAAATATTGTAAAAAAAAAGTTGATAACATTTGACAGTCGACTGAACTGTACATTATGGAGAATAGCTATGACTCGGTCATGTTTTATTGTATTTTCTAGATGTGCCAACGTTTCAGCCCAGTGATGTCGGCGGTAGTTGAACTGCTCAAAATCAACACCGTACTGTAGCTAATAACATTTCAGCATATATAAACAATTTAGTTCTTCTTTCGACTGGCCAGCAGCCGCCACGGAGGCTGAAAAATATCGTTTGTTCCAACACGAGTTGTGACTACCATCAACCTGGCAGGGGCATGCACTACCAGACAATTAATATAATTAAATGTATATATAGTTTCATCATAAAAAAACATTACCCCCGTGAAAAGTATATGCTAATCTCATTGATATTGAATGCAATACGTCTTAGACGTAATTCCACCAAGATTTTCAAGCTTTCATCAGAACCCTATTTGCCATTCTAATCCTCATCAAGCCCCATCAATCCTTATAATCCTCCGCGATGTTTGAAACGGCATTGGCTCCGGGACCTTTTGTGAATATGGCACTGGAGTCCTCACAATAACCAGCTTCTCCACACACGTCTTGTGGGAATGTGGCTTAGGCGGCCTCACCCAATTTCCACTGGTTTCTAATACAATTGACGCTACTGGGAGAGAAGTGCTGGGATCTCTTGAAGCCCTGCTTTCCTTCCGCATAAAGCCGGCGAGGCTTGATCCAGAATTCCCAATGCTGACTGTAAATGCAAAGGGTAGGAATGAATGCGAGTTAAAACTTTTTTTTGTTTTCATTTTTGTCACTATGGATTTATATTACTTAGCTATTGCTTGCTATTATTTCTTCATTATTATAATTGTTATATTTTTATTTTCTTTATTATTTAGTCCTATATATAAATATGGTATGGATGCAATTAAATCAATTAAATGCAATTAAGTGTTACTTATGAATCGCAGTAGTAATTTCTTTTTGATACCCACAGAGGCTAAGACTAAAAATTGGAACTGACCAAACCATCTCTAGGATTGATCGTTGATTATGGCTAGTAAATGTCTTGGGGTACAACGGTCTGGCAAAGCAGCTATTATTGAGCATCTGGATTTGCTGGTATTGTGAGCAGAAACGCTGAGTCGAAATCTAACTGGAAGCAAGCCAATATTTAATGCCGCTTTCCCAACTCCATTTGTTGGCAAACTGACACCACCACGGGCCATTCTATCCCTTCGATTGATTTTGACCGCCTAATCATTCAAATAAAACAAACCCATCAGTATATTTATATTAGGGCTTTATTTGTCTGGCCTCAATAAAGCTCATTGTCGAACAATCGAGAAAATATGGAAGCGAGTAAGAGGGGAACGAGGATAACATAATTATAATAATTTAAAAAATGTATGATGGATAATAAATAAATTTGAGGTACAGGCTGAAATGGTTGACAAAAAATGATTTTTATTTTTTTTTTAAATATTAGTGGCATGAGACATGGAGATTTGAGTTACATACAAAATTGCATTCAACGGATACAACGTCCCCCTGGTGCCACCAACCGTTTCGAAATTGGCGCCAGTTGTAAGCTAGAAGGTTTAGCTTACAACTGTACTTACTGCAACTTACCTAATGTACTTGAGATTGAAGGTTTCCAACTTACATTTAATCATGTAGTGTGAATATTAAAATTTGATGGCTTCAAACTAATACTTAACCTTACGAAATGGATTCCGAATCTCTCACAAAAAAAAAATTCATATAATTTTTTCAGGATCCGATTAGAAGTAAATACGTACATTTATTACAACCGTACATTCATTATTATAAATACCTTGTGTTCTATTAGGCCGATATTGGTCAGATGCTGGTTACAAGATATGAAAAAGATGATTTCAACTTCTGAATAAACGTAAATTTCAGACTATTTCTCGAGAAAAGAATTAAAACAATGATTAATCAATAAATAAACTATCTATCAATAACCAACGTTTTGACCCACTCTACTAATCTTCAGCAGGCCTATTATGCTCCATAACCACCAAATCCTTAGACCTTGACTTTATGCACATTACGAGTTTCCGTCAATCTTTTCCTTAAATTTGAACGAAAAGATTTATTTTTCACCTCGCACGTACCTTGATTTCGTTTTATTACACTTTCATTATAACCTCAAAATCGGATTTAAAATGTATTAACCCTATCGGCTGAGGTTTTAGATTTGTTACTTATAATAAGGGTTGTGATTTTCAAGTTTATACTTAATATATATATTATAATTTCAAATAATCACATATTTTAGCCCATACTTCACTGGGTGCTTCTTTTTTTTATCCGTATGATATTTTTTTTGTAAATTAAAAAAAAAATTATCGATAAAAATCACAACACAGATAGTCTTCAATTGTTTTCCAAAAATACCTAAAATAAACCTGGGATGTAATGAATGTTAACAATGTCAATATATTTTTGAGCTCCTTTACTTTTCTATGAGTCCAGTGGTTCCTAATGGTTTCATTTAACTTGCAATTAGTTCTAAAAAAATTCCTCACACTTCTATTGGAACTTGTAAATTCGTTATAAATCGGTTTTGAAAAAATGCAAACGTCAAAAATATGTTTTTAAAACTTGAAACTAAAGTTGCATCTCACTTTCAAATTTATTGATGAGAAAAATGAGGAAGACCAATTAAATAGTCATCACAATTAAATGCAATTTTTTTTAAAAACGTTCTTTTAACAAATTAAAAAGTTGCATATGATATTTTGTTTTATTTCCTGACTTTTTAAATCGAACATTTTCTAGTTTTGAAAATGTATATGTTTTATTACATAGTTATGTAAAAATATATAGATTTTTGTTTTAACTTTTTTACGAGATAAAAATGCCAAACCTTATGATTGTCAAAATAAGATTTTATAGAATATAATTTTATCTCTGCTAATGGACATTTAATGAGCAATGTATAATTTGTTAATTCGACTTATTCTCTATTTTTCGTATTTATCAGAACGATAATTGACCGAAGTTAGAAGAATTTAACACAAGATATTACTTCAGTGGCTTCATGTTCTGTTCATTCTGAGATCAGTATTTTCTGCCCTATTTGTATCGATGAGTTATTTTCGTACTTTATCGTATCATTTCAAAGAGATACTTCATAGGGATAAGAGTCTAAAAGTTTCACAGAATGGGCATAGCCTCACCTATATCGTTCTATAGAAATCTTTTTATTTATTTATTGAAATTTACAACTGTATTTACATAAAAATAAATCTAGTAACTGTGATGGTATGATCCAGGCATGTAGCGAAATTCTAATCACATTTCTACATAAGAAGGTCTCGAGGCAATCTTCTTTTCAAGCACCTCGGAGGTTTGTCAGAAATGGAAGAGAAAGCAAGGTTTGAAACTAGGTTAGAGAATTTATGAAGGAAGGATTAATATCTGGTTCGGGCTAGATCGGTTACATATGGAACATTAAGGTCTTTATGGATGATTTTATTTGTGGCAAAGTACGGAGCATTGAGGATTTTACGAAGGATTTCGGATTGTGATGATTGGATACGAGATGAATTCGAAGGTTTAGTTGAGACCCAAAGCTCGATTCCGTATGGCCAGATAGACCTCATTATAGTCATGTAGATTAGTCTTTTAATGGTTGATCATGGATTTAGACGATTTTTTCTTACTTACCACAAGAATGTTTTCCCATTGGATGAAAATTAGGTCTTAGACAAAACACGGTATCATAGTTTAGGCAGATAATACATCAGAAAATTGTTCATAGAACACATCATTTGCCCATTTCAAATACATTTAAGAAGACCAGTAAGATTTTTTTGAAGGCTATCGATTCACAAAAATATCTTCTGAGAAGTTTATTATTTGTTTAATTAATTCTAAAAGTTTTAGACTGCGTAGATTGCCCCCGTCTGAAACAGCAGACTGTTTGTAAAAGTTAATAACTGAGATGGATGATTTGTCCCGTAGTGTGATTAATTGTTGCGACTTAAATGAAAACATTGGACCTGTTATTTATTGTGCGAAAGATTTTGAAACAGTGACAGTTTAAAATATGAGAATAGCAATAACAAAAATATAAGATGGGCAATTTAAAGAAGAAAAAGTCAATTGTCGTCATTTTTTAAACAATATCTTTCATTTATATATAATCTTTTCACTTTCTTGAGAATGGTTATTATTGTTTAAATAAAATAAAATGTATCCGATTTAAGTCTTAATGTATCAAATTAACACTCTTTATTTGTTTAGAAGTCCAATGTTTGGGCCTTCCTAAAAGACAAATAGCCATAATATTTATGAATAAAATAGCATATTTTACATTCAAATTTACACTCACATCAATATTGTTTATTATTTGTTATTTTTAAAAATAACTTTCACAGACTATTCTGCCCAGGTCCCCAATTTCAGTCAAAATTGCCCGATAAGAAAATAAAACATTAGGTATTCATAAATTTTTGTTGAGAAAAATGAGAGTGGCAAACTAAAACAATTATCACAATTAAATGTGATTTTTTTTTCTTAGAACTTGTATTTAAAAAATTAAAAAGATGTATACCGGTATTTTTAAAATTTTTATTTCCTGACTTTTTAAATTGAATATCTCCACTTTTTTTTTTTACACTTTTTGAACATTTGTATATTGAATATTTCTATGTTTTTATTCACGTAAAAATAAATAGATTTATAAGTTCATAATTTTTACTTTTTTTCCCCATACAAATCCGAAAGCTATATAAAAATAACTAATTAACTACATTGCACGATTGGATGATTTATCGACATACATTTCCCTTTGCAATAAAAGCAGCCAATTCTATTCCGTCATTAAACAGATAAATAAATAAAATAAAAATAAAGAGAAACTTTGATGTGGTCGAAGCTTTTACCCAAGCCACTCAGTTAATCCGAGGATTAACACTCAAGTCCGAACTTCACTGGAAATCAACCTTTAATGGAGGCTATTTTTCACAACAGATTAGTTGAATGTACCACCCACGTTTAATGGTTTACGGTAATGCAAACGTTTCAAATATCTATTCAACCAAGCGGAAAAACGGATTTCACGCATATGATTATTTGTTATAAAAAATTAAATACCGAATCCTTATTTTTACCTTTTTTTTTTTGCAAATGATTATACATATAAAAATAAATTTTGGGGTTCCCTCATCCTTCGGTCTGAATATATATAAATATAAATATATCCGTAGAAAGATTAGCCGGAGGATAGAGGCTAATTGCGGCTGCTGCACTCTTTTTTTTTATTTATTGACTAACATTACAATATGCTACACAAATACTTTACATATATGTGTATTATTTTTTTTTATATGTGTGCTAGACTACTCACAGCCATACTAATATGTACAGTATTTATACACTCTGCCTAAGTATCCCCGGGCCTATTCTATCCTCTACGCATGAGGAATAGAGCAGGACTCTTCAAGATCCGAGCGTAGTACACTCACCGTGACACTGGTACTGAGTCAGAGGTGGCTGAGAAAGTTCACTAAAGCCACAAACACTGTACATGAGTGGATTATCTGGCCATTGCCAGAACTCCGAATGTAATATTTATTTTACAATAAATCTCGAGGCCAATACCGTTTCAACCTTCTAGGTAGTTTGTAGGGATGAATGGAACTGAATAAGGATTGAACCAAAGTATTCCGATGGAAAGGTTTATAAGAGATTTTGGTTGGTATAAGGTCAAGGAAATAAGGGATACCAAGGTGATGGTGTAGTGTTCTGTAGCAAAACGAAATAGAGAATTTGTGACTAAACTGGACGCGGTAAATATAATTCAGGTGACAGGATTGTTGAGAATAAGATGGACTAGTAATGATCAGATGGGTAAACGTCTAAGGAGAGCCTTAGAGTTCACCTAAGACTTTTATTATTATTATATAAATATATGTTTCGGTGAGTGTAAAGTATATTTCTTCTAAAGTTACTTCCAATTGGATATAATTGCACATCATAAAAATCATATGATGTAGAATGAATCTAAAAAGACTGTTTGTTTTTTTAATTCATTTATTGTGTAATCTTTTTAACATAAGACAGTAAAAACCAATTTATAATCTGATTTCGAATAATGTTTTGAAAGACTATGCACTTCTTCTGCAACAAAACAAATCCTTTAGTAATGCAAATTCAGATTAAGCAATACAATAACTTTTGAAACTAAACCAACCTACAAAAAACATATATCGCTATTTATTTATTTTTTATAGTATTTACATGCATATTAAAAACTATAACACTAAATAAATTTGAATTAAAGATCATACTGTCTTATTAGGTTTATGATTTTTTTTGTTTTGTAATAATATACAATCAGTAAGAACCTTATGCATCTTTCAACTAAAACACGCATATTGAAATAATTGTTCAAATATAGATTATTTAAATACATTACTACATTATTAAAATATTGCTTTTAGAAACTAGTTCTTTCTAAATTAAATATGAAAAATAACAGTAATTAAAAATAAAATATATATACCATTTCACATTACTATTCTTATTTATTATTTACCTTATTCTATAGCAAATTATTGTTTTCATTTATTAATTACCTAACTCCATAGCTCACTATTATTCTTAACTATTATTTACCTAATGCCATAGCACATTATTATTTTTGCTGTATTAATTTAATTCAATAATATATGAAAAAATCATCCTGGTAAATATGGTATTTATATTTAAATAATTGTTTTTATTAGAAAGTTCAACATTTCATCATTTCTAGGTCGTGCCCATCTTCAGGATTGCATAGCAAAGTAATAATGTTTCGATTATAATTGTATATAATATTTATAGTAATAGTATTCATCCATCCGTTTATCTCTGAAATATTAGCTTTACTTTGCATCATTTTTTAGCCTTTATTTCAATCTAATTTAAAAGTAAAAAAAAAAAAAAGGAAAGAAAAGTGAATTATTATTTTATAAGAGCGCTTTGTTATATTATATATAGTTATATTAGATAAAATATTAATTGTAGGAAGATAGTCCGGGTGGCAGTCAACAAAGGTATCAAAATAGTAAAAGAAAACTGGAAGATTATTGATTGACCGTGTGTAAAGATGAAAGGAATATGGTCCGGGTGCGGTCAAAAAAACTCAAATAGTAGAAATATACTATTTTAATGAGCCAACGTTTCGCCCCACGTTGCAGGGCT